>NC_137791.1:73466906-73527268 GCF_963383645.1 Muscardinus avellanarius | reverse complement strand
TATATCTTTTCTGATCACAATGAAATGGAAATGGACATCAACAGCAAGAGAAATTAGAAATTATACAAATATATAAAAACTGAACAACACAGTTTTGAATGGACAGTATGTTATTAAGAAAGCCAGAAGGGAAAACTTAAAATCTCTTAAAACAAGTGAAAAACACAACACACTAAAACTTGTAGAATACAGCAAAACAGAACTAAGAGTTGTGGTTATAGCAATGAGTGCCTACATTTAATAAATAGAAATATTTTAAAGAAATAACCTAATTATTTACCTCAAGAAGTTAGAAAAGCAAGAAAATACATTAAATTGGGGGAAGAAAAGAAATAATAAATATCAGAGGTAACATAAGTGAAACAGAATCTTTAAAAACAATCCTAGACACCAACAAAAAAGATATATTTGAAAAGAAACAAAACTGACAAACTTTAGCTAGACTACAGAGAGAGAGAGATCAAAAAATAAAATTAAAGGTGAAATAGGAGACATTAAAACTGACAGCATAGTCTGTGTGCTAATGACCTGGAAGATTTAAACAAATTTCTAGACACACATGACATAAAAAATTGAACCAAGAGGACATAAAAAAACCCAAATAGACTAAAAACAAGTGATGAGATTAAGCCAGTAATCAGTGTTACAATCAAGAAATGCCATGAATTTTACCAACCCTTTAAAGAACTAATTACCAATATTTTTCAAAAATAGAAAGGAAGCCCAGTGTGGTGGAACACACTTGTAATCCTAGTATTTGGAAGGCTGAGATAGAAGGATCGCAGGTTTGTGGCCAGCCTCAGCTACTTAGTGAAGCTCCTTGTAACTTAGTGAGACCCTGTTTAAAATAAAGAATAAAAATATAGGGCTGGGGTTGTAGCTAGGAGGTAGAATGCCCCTTGGTTCCACCTCCAGTACCACAAAAAAGAAAAAAAAGAAAAAAAGAAAGAAAAAGAAGAGTAAATCTTCCAAATTCATTCTACAAAGTCAACATTTCCTAGCTACCAAAACCAGAGAAGGACACAATAGAAAAATAAAACTATAGACTAATATCCCTGATGAATATAGATGCAAATATCTACAACAAAATGCTTGTAAAGCAAACCTAGCACCACTTCAAAAGATTATACAACATGATCAACTTGGTCTCATTTTTAAGGATGCAAGGATGGTTCAAAATCAATAATCATAATACATCACATAAATAGAATGAAGGACTAAAATTTTATAATTATCTAAATAGATGCAAAAAAGCATTTGATAAAATTCAACATTATTTCATAATAAATGTTCTGAATAAGTTAGATATAGAAGAATCATGTTTCAACTTACTTAAAGCTATGTATGACAAATCCATATTCCAAAAAATACCAAATGGGGATAAACTGAAAACATTTTCTCTAAAATCAGGAATAAGACAAGAGTGTCCAATCTCACAGCTCTTATTAAACATAGTATTAGAGTTGTTTTTTTTTTTTTTTTTTTGTAGTACTGGGGGTGGAACCCAGGGCTCTCTACCTCCGGGCTATACTCCCAGACCTATTTTATATTTTGTTTGGAAACCAGGTCTCACTAAGCTGCTGAGAGACTCACTAAGTAGCTGAGGCTGGCTTCGAACCTGTGTGATCCTCCTGTCTCAGCCTCTTAAGAGTGGGGAATTATAAGCCTGCGCTACCATGCCCAGCAGTTTTAGAAATCTTAACCAGATCAATTAGGCAAGAGAAAGAAAAGGCATAAAATAGGAAAGAATAAAGTCAGATTATCCATATTTACATATGATATGATTCTCTATATAGAAAAACTAAAAGATCCCACTAAAATCTCTTAGAACGGATAAATTCAGTAAAATAGTCAAAATCAATGTAAAACAATCAATAGCTTTTCAATGCACCAATTATGAATTTTTTTTTTTCGATACTGAGAATGGAACCCAGGGGCATTCTACCTGCGAGCTACACCCCCAGCCCTATTTTTTATTCTTTATTTTGAAACGGAGTCTCGCTGAATTGCAAAGGGCCCACTAAGTAGTAGCTGAGGCTATCTGCTAACCACGATCCTTCTGTCTCAGCCTCCCAAATGCTGGGATTACAAGCATGCACCACCACACCCAGCTTGCAACAATTACGAATTTGCTGAGAAAGAAATCAGAAAAGCAATCCCATTTATAGTAAACACACACACACACACACACACACACACACACACACACACACACACCTAAGAATAAACTTAAATAAGTGAAAAAATGCCACAGTAAAAATTGCAACATACTAAAGTAACTTGAAAAAGACAATAAAAGTGAAAACACTTACCATGTTTATAGAAAGAATTAACATTGTTTAAATGCCCATATTACTCAACGTGAAATACAGAGTCAATGTAATTTTCACCAAAATATCAATGGAATTCTTTCTAGAACTAGAAAAAATCCTAAAATTCATATACAAGCACAAAATATCCTACTGAATAGCCAATTTTTTTTAAGTAGAAAGAGTAACTGGAGTCATCACACCTGATTTCAAGATATCCTACGGTTGCATAGTAACAACAAGGCAAAAAAAATGGTATTGGCATAAAAACAGACACACAATCCAATGGAACAGAATAGAAAATTCAGAAATAGATCCATATGTACATCTTCAGCCAATTGATTCTCAACAAACTTACCAAAAACATGCATTAGAAAAAGATAGCTTTAGTTGGGCATGGCGGCCCACACTTGTAATCCCAGTACTTGGGAGGTTGAGAAGGAGGATCTCAGGTTCATGGCCAGCCTCAGCAACTTGTGAGGCCCTCACAACTTAATGAGATCCTGTTTCAAAATAAAGAATAAAAAATAGGGCTGGAGATATAACTCAGAGGTAGAATGGCCCTGGGTTCAATCTCCAGTATCATAAAAAATTAAAAAAAAACAATCTTTTCAACAAATAGTAATACTGTTGGTAATACTGGATACCTACATGCAGAAAATTTAAACTGTATCCCTCTCTCTAATACTGGATATCTTTCCAAAAGAATTGAAATCATAATATTATAATGATGCATGCATATCTAGGTTTATAACAGCACAGTTCACAACTAACCAAATTATGGAACAAACCTAGGTGTCCATCAGTAGATAAACAGATTACAAAATGATTGTATATACACACAATGGAATTCTACTCAGAAATAAAGAACAAAAGTAGGTCATTTTTAGGAAAATAGATAGGCCTGGAGAACATTATGTTAAGTGAGATTAGCCAGTCACAGAGAGTAAAGGGTCATGTTTTCTTTCATATGTAGAAACTAAGAATTAATTGGGATACAAGATGGACTTTAGATAATGAAAGAAAAACTCCAGTGTAGTGATGAAGAGTTCTGGGGGGGCAAGAAAAATTAGTGATGAAAACACTTGCGTTGACACTATATGTATGTACAAAATTATCAGCACCAACTTCAATATCCTGTATGGGGGAGGGGAGGGATTGGGGAAGGAGACGGGGGAAACTCACCAAGTGCTGTGTGCGTGTATGTCACTATCACTCTGAACTACAAACTATATGATGGTGTGAGACTACAACACACCTTTACACACACGTACACATGCACACACATTACAGTGAAATAGCAGTGAGAGAGGAAGGTAGATAGATATGATTGGTGCACTCTGTATTCATGCCCATTGAATCCCATTAATTTGTATAATTAGTGCATTTTCAATTTGTATAATTAGTGTGTTTGGTTGAAAAAAAGTATTTCTGATAACTTAAAAAGAATAAAGTATCATCTCACTTGGCTGCAGAGAATTAGATGACTTGCACAAGACTTAGCTCATTCATTGCAGACCAGAGGTTTAGACGCAGGTCCTTGAAGGGATGTCACAAATAGTTTTCCTCCCACTGTCTCCTCCCTGGCCCTTGCTCTTCAGGGGCTTTCCAGGCTAGCTGCCAGATACCTCCATCACAGGCCACAGCTTCTATTGAGCAACCTCTCTACACAGCTCTCGGCATCTGGAATCACTCTTAGTCTGTACTGTTAAAGGATTCCTGTCTCGTCATTCATAAATCACCTTTCCATTAAATTATCTGAGTTGAATATTTTCCACCTGTTGCTTGCTGGGAACTTGAGTGAAGTAGTCCACCCTTGAACAACAACATCAAACACTCAACTAACAAACCATCCTATTTTCTATTTCCACCCTGCTCCTCCTCAACTGCTCTTCCTTGCTCCTGTTAAGGCTTATTCCTGTATTGCTCTAGACAAACTAGCTCTCCAAGCCTTGCTCACATAAAGAAAATCATCTTCTTTTAAAAATGCATTCATACTAATATAAGCATGCTATAAATATTTAATTTACTACCTTTCTTTCTACCTCATCTCTAAACTGACCAACAGTATTTGCATATTTGCCTTAATCCCAAACAATATCTATAATGGCAGAATGCCAGCCATCTGCTGCAGGTGGCTTAGGGTCAGTTATTTTTGACCATGGCAGCTCGAAGGGCTATAGCTGAATTTCCAAGCTATTTTTATAGCACTTAACTCACTGTCCCTACTTTGAATCTGGCTGGTGACAAAAGCATCTAACACATACAAAATGATAGATAATGTGTCATACTAGAGGAATGAGCTTTAAAGAGGATGCTCCAGGAGGAAATAGCTTTCTATATAGAATGTTTACATATGGTCTCCAGTTCTAAGCTCATGACAAGTTTGCTTAATAAAAAAATTTTTGTAACATAATATGGTCATGTTTTTCAATAAACATGTTCTCTTTTATTCTAAGGAAACATCCTCTTCCTGTTTAATATGGATGAGGTCTTATTTCAACTAAACAAAAAAGGAATTTTAAAAATACAGCAACATAAAATATTCCTATGGACATTTTTTCTTAAATAGACACATCAGAGGATTGAAGACTGGATTGTCTGTACATTATCAAATAATAACCCAAATAAAAATATGCTTCCAGACATGTACAGATGGCTGTTTTATAATCACTAAAACTTAAGAAATGATGAAATATGGCTGGCCTTTAGGTTTCCTGGATGAAGTCTCTTACAGAATAATTTAGCATCTGAGGAGCCAGAGGATGTACAACAAGTGTTATCACCAAAATAATGTTGGATAAAGTCTTCAGCCGAGCAGAAGTAGGAAAGCAGCCTGGGGCCTTGGGAACCTTCTGTCTGGCCTGTGGCATCGTTATCTGCCACAGTATCTAGTCTGTACAGAAACCTTATTTTAATTTCACTTGGGATCCATATGTTTCTGCTGACCTTTCCTTGCAAAGATGACTTTTTTCCCACATTTTGCTATTTTCTGCTTTCTAAGCATGTGGATTTTTTTTTAATTCTTTTGGTTTTGTTGAAGTGACATTTCTCTAGCTAAGACAAACAAAGCTCCTAACATAAGGGTAGTGATTAAAAGAGTTCGATAGCATCTCAAATGTACACACAACATCGTAAAGAACACCACAGACTGTGTGTTCTATATTCTGACACCAGCACCTATGCTTCTACTGCCATATTTGTTTAATCCAATAGATTAATCATTCTTATCAAAATGGAGCCAAGTTCAATTTAGTCAGTTATTTTAATGCACTTATAAGAACATTAGAAAACCATATGGATACATTACTCAGAAATTGAGTTTTCGGATTTCATTTAAAATATGTAATAGTCATCAAGAAGGCATGCCTGGAATGTGATATGAAAAAAGGCTTCAGCCTAACCAATCATACGAAAATACAGACAGCTAAGGAGTACACGTCTGCAGATGGTCTGCAGTAAGTCAAAGAATTCACTTCTGCGAGTGCAGCTTTGGCACCATCCAGGGATAAAGGTGTCTCGTCCACTGATGGGCTTTCCAGCTGGTTGGCAAGTACAGCTACAGAATGTGTTCGGGGACTTTATAATTTGATGATATCGGCCATTAAAAGCATTGCACAACTGTGTTCTGATTGCATTTCTACTAACCAATTTTAATTTCCCTGGAAACTTTTAAATTATTTATAGGGGAGAAAACGTGCAAACCAGGTGACATCGGCATTTCAGTTTATTTGGCACTTACAAGTCTCAGTGAAAATTAATAAGATAACCTTGCACTGAATTGTGAAGACAGTTATTTGTAACCCAACGGTCGTCTGTGTCTTGCTTCCACAGCTATTCTAACGCTTAGGCAGCTTCCATAGTTTTTTCTTTGTGCCACTCTTCCTCATTTGTTACTTCCTAACAGAACCAACTGCCAAATGCTCTCCTGTGTATTTTTCAAGGCAATTATGAAAATCATATGAAAATCCATGTGCATGTGCTTTTGTTAAATACAACAATCATGCAATTGTATAAATGAGCCTAGTATCTAGCCTAGGCTTTGCATATTGTAGAAAGTCAATGAACGCTTTAGATTTATTTACATGACACCTTGTTCCACAGAGGAGTTTAGGTGAGTCAACAAAAGATTATTTAATAAATGCATCTCTTCTTTCTCTCTATAATTAACATTATTTCTTTTAATTTTAATTAATTAATTTATTTATTTTGGTACTGGGGGTTGAAATCAAGGGCAATTTGTCTCTGGGGGTTGAAATCAAGAGCAATTTGTCTCTGAGCTGAGCTAAATTCCCAAAACTATTTTACTTTATATTTTGAAACATGGTCTCACTAAGGTGCTGAGGACCTCACTAAACTGCTGAGGATGGCTTTGGACCTGTGATCCTCCTGTTCCCACCTCCCAGGTACTGAGATGGCAAGCATGGGCCATAATGCCCAGCCTAATCTGTTTCTTTTTATGTTAAACATAAAAGACAAATATAACTATCTTTTAAATCTTTACTGTGCTTACCCTCCTTTCACCTCCCCTTCTATTTATATATTGTGTGTGTGTTTGCTTAGAGCCAAATATTTATTCCTTTGCTTACTCAGAGTTGGTTTCCCCACATTCAGAAAGTATTGTCAAAGAAGGGCTGGGTGTAGCTCAGTAGTTGAGCCCTTGCTGGCCTGCTTGAGGCATGGGTTTAATTCCCAGGGCTTAAAAAAACGAAAAATATTGTCATAATAGTATTAGTTAAGCTTTACTAGGTATTACTGTTGTGTTAGTCAGCTTTCTGTTATAAAAATATCTGAGACAATAAACTTATGAAAATAAAAAGATCATTCCAAAAGACAGGAAAAGAAAGAGGCCAGGGTCCACTCTCCCCTTCAAAGGCATGCTCCCAATGCCCTAAAGACCTCTCACTGGGATCCACCTCTCAAAGGTTTCACCACCTTCCAGTAGCACCACATTGGGGTCCAAAGCCTCACTACATGGCCTTATGGGGGCACTTAAGATCCAAACAATAGCATATACTAATACTTAAAAATATTATCTCAGTGTGTGTGTGTGTGTGTGTGTGTGTGTGTGCGTGCGGTTCTGGGATTGAATCCAGGAGAATTTTACCTCTGAGCTATACCTTCAGCCCTATTTTATGTTTTATTTTGAAACAGGGTCTCATCATTAGGTTGCTGCAGGCCTTGCTAAGTTGCCAGGGCTGGCCTCAAACCTGCAATTCTCCTGTCTCAGCCTCCCAAGTACTAAGGTTACATGTGTGTGCCACCACATTAATGATTACCTCACTTAATAATCCAAACACCTTAGGGATTTGGATATTCTTGGAGATGAAATGAAGGCATTTTGCATTGTGAGATGGATTTGAGGATGTAGATGTCTATTATCTCCAAGAACTGGACCTCTTTGGTTCAAGCAGTGAATCTCCAGCTTTCTGCCTGGGGAGGAGGAAAAAAGAAAGAGTTAGAACTTTTCCCCATAACACTGTCAACCTATCCTCCTACTTTCACAAGCACCTGGTTCATTCAATTCCTGTGAATTTCCAAAGCTCAGCAGTTTTAATTAGCTTATTGGTAGCTCAGCTTCCCTAGATCTGCTAAGTCAGTTAGCATTTATCCATCTGCTTGGCAACTTTCAAAATTATCAGTTGTTCCCAAAATGTACTGGAATGTTAAATGAGTAATTGAGAGGTGAGGTCTTATACTTTGAATTAGCAAGCCAGATCAACCGAGAAGAACACATTTGCCCACAGTATTCTCAATATGCTGGCCCTCTCCGAAGCTATTTAGGGAATTGAGACTGTTGGTTGAGAGAAGAAATTACAGATTATCCAATTCCACTTGAATCTAAATTAAATAACCTTAAGCAAAAATCGCTTGTAAGAAACAGACTCCCATCACCACTATTTCATGTAGGATCTTAGCTTGTCTCTGACAGTCTCTCGCCAGACCATATATATTTCAGTATACCCCAGTGTCAGGCTCATAATTTGTGCTTTAAAAGTGGTTTTTGAATGAATTATCACAAAGATCTATCCCTTAAGAAGAGGTTAAGCTCAGAAAGAAAAATTAGGGTTTATTGTCATTGTTTCTTAAATGGAACTATGTGGCATCAGTATTGGCAGAATGAAAGACACAATTAAAACACTCATAAGAAATTTCCTTGCATTTCTGTGTCCACAAATATCACAAAATATGATAATTTCTTAATACATTCCAGCTATTTTTTTTTTCAGTTCTGGGAATCAAACTCAGGGCCTCACATGTGCTAGGCAAGTGCTCTAACACCGAGCTATTCTAGATTATATTCTATCAATTTTTTATTTTTGATAGAACTATATTGTCTTACTCCATTTGGACTGTTGCAACAAAATAGAATAGACTAAGTAACTTAAAAACATCCATAATTTATTTCTTACCATCCAGAAGGCTGAGAGGTCCAAAATTAAGATACTAACAGCAGATTTGGTTGTCTTCCTGGTTCTGTCTGTCCACATGGAAGAAGAGATGAGAGAACTGTGGGGTCTCCTGTATAAGGAGACTAACTCCATTGGGGATGGCTCTGCTGCATGACCTAGTCATCCCAAAGGGTTCCACCTCCTGGAATGATCACCTCGAGGGCTGGGATTTCAACATGAATTTTAGGGGAACATACACTTTTATTCTTGAAGATAGAATCTAAAAATTCAAGGTAAAAAGGAGGATATATATATATACATATATATATATATATATATATGTATATATATGTGTGTATATATATACACATATATACATATATATATATGCATGTGTGTTTTATATTTTAATCTCATCCTCAAACTCAAATGTTCAAAAATTTAATATTATGCATTTTTCTTTAACTGTAAAATTTCCACTGGGGTAGAAAGTCCTTGGAGTCTTGCAGTTGCAGTGAATCCTGAGACTTCCACCCCCTTTCCAGTTTGCCTCTGATTGGAGGGCTTCCTCAGTGACAAGGTGCCTGTACCTGGAGAAGAAGCAGTGTGAGGAGCCATTAAGGTTTTCCCCTAAAAGAATACTTCTGACTGTCCTTTGCCCAGAGTCAATAAGGTTTGGGGTCATGGAAAGTTCAAGGTCTGAGAGAAGCTCAGGTGGGATTGATTGACCTGACCATTATGTGCACAGGTGGTAATGGCATGAGGGATTGATTGACCTGGAACTGTACAAATAGGAGAGAGTGATGAACATGGGATCGGTCAGTAGAGATATCAACCCGGGAGTGTACTGGCGATCCTTCCGTGATAGAATTAAATATTCTTTTAATCAAATTTTTAGAATTTAATTCTTTTCATCCTCACTCCTCCTCTCTTGGGAACCGTACTTTTGCCAGCTGGCTCCGGCAAAGCAGAAGAAAGGAAATATCTGGTCTTTATTGTCATTTGTCCCCATGGCATGTGCCAACCAGCTCTAGTCTGCAAGGGGTCAGGGGTAGAGGTACATTTTTGAGGAAGGACAGTGAGAACAGAAAATACAAGAAAAACTGACTATCTCAAAACTATTAGCCTGCATTTTTCCAACTGGAATCTCATATTTGAGTTTTCATTTAATCCTTAGCCACACTTCTTTTTTCTTACCTGTCTTTACACAAGCTCTCAGCACCTTCCCCTCCCTTCTCAGATCCTCCAAGGGCTTATTTTGCCTGGCCCAGGCTGTTTGTTTGTGTCTCACAGTTGTCCTGCTGCCAATAGGGTGGGATGACCAGGCTGAGCCAAGCTATCCAGATAATGTCATTCCTGGCAGGAAGAGAGATCTGCAGCAGTAACACACATTGTGCCTTCCTCGCATTCCGGACACTCCCAGGAACCATGTGGGGCCTACTTACATGAAAATTGGCTGTGAGCTTCATTCATCTGGCAGCCAAGACCTGTAAACTAAACCTGGTTTCCAGCAACAGCAGTGGTAACATCAATATCAAAACTGTTTTGTTTCATTCGACAAATGCAAAAATTGTGTTTTTATTTGCTTTGACAAGGACTCCTGCTAGCAGTATTTCTAGAGACCACTCTAACCATTATTTTTACTGAGAATTTAACTTTTTATGAATCATAACAATGGTCACAACTGACATGCAGTGAACACTTCTAGGCTCAGGCTAAATGTTCCACATGGCCTGTTTCCCTAAATCCTTATTGCAAGTTTATCTCCATTTCACAAATAAAGAAATAGAGTAGATATATTACTTGCCTTTGGCCATATAATTTACAAACTCTGAGTCCAGAATGAACAAAGAATTATGCTAGAGTCTGATCTCTTAGCCACTACCATATTTAGACAACCAAATTGAGAGAAGAATTTATAAATTAAAATAGATAGTAACAGAAGCGGGGCATGGTGGCACATGACTGTAATTCCTAATCCCACCCTGATTTATGCTAGAGATATAGTTTAGAGGTAGAATGTCTCAGGTTCAATTCCAAGTAACAGCAAAAAACAAACAAACAAACAAACAAAAAAGTACTAAAGAATGGATGTTACTAGAAAAAGGAAAATTTAGATTCATATGAACTACTCTGAGCTAAGATAACATTTATTTTCAATTAAAATACTAACTCAGGTATATAGTTAATTTGAAATTTAATTCTGCAGTGAGCAAAAGTGAAGGTATCCTTTTTTTATTGTTAGAAGCACATTCATGAGTGGTAGTGCACACCTATAAACCGAGTACTTGGGAGGGCAAAACAAGATTGCAGTTTCCATCCAAGCCGGGCATAGTGGTGCACACTTGTAGGATGCTGAGACAGAAGGATCTCACAGATTTGAAGCCAGCCTCACTTACTTAGTGAGGCTTTCAGCAACTTAGTGAGATTCTGTTTCCAAATAAAATATAAAATAGGTCTAGGAGTATAGCCTGGAGGTAGAAAGCCCCTGGGTTCCATCCAAATTATCACAAAAAGAAAAATAAAAAAACAAAGAAAAGAAAGGAAGGAAGGTTGCAGTTTCAAGACCAGAACATTGTAACTTTGTAAAACCCAGTTTCAAAATAAAATATGGAATAGGACTGGGAGTGTAGGTCATGGATAAAAAGGCCTGAATTTATCCTCAATACGACAAAAAATAAATGAATAAAAGAAAGAAAAAAAAAGAAAAAAAAGCAGCACATTCACAACCATCAAAACAGCACAATCACTAACCAGAAAATCCCAAGCAAAATAAACCTAAAACCAATCCAATTTAATTTCTACCTCTACTCCATTTTATAATTTTTTTTCTTGGCTCTTGCATATAAAATACTATAGAAATGTGTATTTACTTAGCTTCACATTATGAAAAGACTGCCCAAGAAAACTAAACTACCACTAAGCCAGAAATCAGAAATTACTTTTATTACAAACTCAACCCTACCTAGCTATGAGAATTTAGTACATAAATTGCTTCATCCCACATAATTTTAAAAGAAAAACAATTTCTGCAAAATAAAAGTGCTTGACTGAAAAATTTTGCAGGTTCTTTACACCCTGAAAAATCTATTATTTGAATTATGTTGATCAAATTATCGATATTCCTTTTCTGAACTAACACATTCAAAAGAAGCTCTAGAAAAAAAAAACATACTAGGAAAATAATTAAAAATTTTCCATTGCAGATCAAGCCCAAATTTTCACAATATGAAAGATAAGTAATTCTATTCTCTCAAAAGTTTATATAATATAAATGCAGGTAAAATGACTCAATAATAGAATTCTTATACCATAGGGAACTTTTATCTTAAATACTTCTCCACACCTCCTGATTGCTATTTATTATTTTCTGCTTTCATCTTAAATATAATTTACTCCAAAAAGTTTTCCCTGACTTCCTCAAGAGGAATATAAAACCACTCAGTATATATCTTCTCATCATACTCTATGAATTTCCTGATAAACTTTTCTTTTATTCTAATTATTTATGAATTGACTCTTCTTCCAATAGTATCATATATTAACAACCAAGAATCCATTTCTTTTTCTCACCAGCCCCTTCAATAGTTCCTGGCACCTGTTAATTATTCAATAAATATTGAGTAAAACTTCTCTGGTCCAATTTCCTTATATTACAGATGAGAATCTGAACACACAAGGCTATACTCCCACTAAGGATTTTTTTTTCAACATACAATACTGCTTCTCCAATACTGAAGTATGAGTTGTATATTTTCAAGGTAAAAAGTTTGATAATAATTATAAGAACCAAATATTATCATGCAGGCCGGGTGTGGTGGTGCACACTTAAAATCCCTGCGCTTGGGAGGCAGAGACAGGAGGATCGTGCTGGTTCAAAGCCAGCCTTGCTGGCTTAAGAGACCCTGTTTTCAAATAAAAAATATAAAATAGGTCTGGGAGTGTAACCCGGAGGTAGAAGGGTTTCCACGAACCCCAGTACCATATATATATGTCTAGTACCACATATCCCTAGTACCACAAAAACAAAACAACAACAAAACTTTTAATATCTGGTTCATATAAAGAAATGATTTGTAATCATACACACTACACCACATCTATGCAAGAATTTTTAAAATATCCACAGGTATATGTGTGCTTTATACAAAAATATTCTGTCTAGATAAATTCCAAAGTTATAAAAGACTGAAAGAGTCTTCTGAACAGGAAGACTATGAGTCAAACACGGTATGCATAATTTTATTCCCAACTGACAATGACTCACTGAGTCATACTGAGTTCTTACTTCTCAAACTCCTCCACAGGCAAAACAAAAGAATCCAGTGACCCCATTTATTAACATGGAGCCAGGATCAACTCCTCTTAAAAACTGAAGGGAGCAGAAGCCTGGAGTATGGAGGAAGAGGGTAAGAGACAGCAAGGGAAGAAGAGTTCAAAACAGCAGAAATAGTCTTCAATAGAGGGAGCCACGGAACAGCCCTAGCCTCAGCTTTACCTTGGATGCCTGCCAAAACTTTTGGAACCACAGCAGCCATGTGGGCCTATAAGGAACCAACATGAGAGCAAGAGCCAATGCTCTAAGCATGGCAGAATAAAACGGGCCTTTAAATAGTATTTGAAGAGGTTTGCATGCTTCATTTTAGTTTATAGTACCAAAGAATTCATTGAAAAGAAATGATGTACACTGTGAAGTCAAACTATGTAAAGTTTAGTTATGTAAAGGTTTTTACATCACCTTTCACAACAAATGATAACCATGATTACTTTGTCATTTGTATTCATAAAAGTCAGATAGTGGGGGTATGATCAAGGGAGAATTCTTACCTATCCCTCTTTTTAGACTCTCTTGTCTTATGTGCAAATCATGGAAAATTTGATACCTCTCTCTCTCTCTCTCTCTCTCTCTCTCTCTCTCTTTCTCATCTGGTGCTGGGGATTGAACTAAGGGCATTCTAGCTTTGAGCTACACCCCTAGCCCTATTTCATTTTTTAATTTTGAAACAGGGTCTCACTAAGTTGCTGTGGGCCTCTCTAAGTTGACAAGGCTAGCCTTCGAACCTGAGTTCCTCCTATGTCAGCTTCCCAAGAACTAGGATTACAGGCTTGTGCCACCACACTCAGCTGGAAAAGTTGTCTCTTTACAATGCTTTTGGAAGGAAAAGTGAACATACCTTTCCCCTTGTAAACCATCCAATTATTTGGCTGCAACAATGTTACCCAAAGGGTATATCACCAAAAGTCAGTATCAAAAGCAAAAAGTTAATATTAAAATATAAAAATATACCTTCAACATGAGCTATTTCTCTTATATTTAGAGTAGTATCAAATATTGTATCTATTATGATTTAGGTATTAATCACACTTACAATACTAATAAAAAGATACCTGGGCATAGTCATTAGCAAAACAATGCTTAGAAAATAGAAAAGATACATGATATTATTAGATTGGGCTTTTTTAAAAGTGTAAACTATTGATAATTTTAAAATATGTTGTAGTTTCCACAATATAGAAGAGAACATTCAAACTGGAGAAATCCTTTAGATGGGTTTAATAAAAAGGAGCCTAGCAGAATTATTGACTAAAAAAGAACACCTCAACCACTGCTTTCATAAAAGACTGTTTAACCTTTAATAAGTAAAGGAGGTGATAGGGCCAGGGAACCACTTCTATGAGGCCACACCACTCCACTTTGCCTTCTTTGGTTTTCTGATTTCATTTATTTTTTTCATATTGTTTTTAATGTACTTTTATTGGTGCATTGTAATCACTCATCATAATGAAACTTAGAATGAGGGTCTTACATGTACACAGCACTTGCTGAGCTTCCCCAGCTCCCATAATACTACTTCCTCTGCCCTCCACATAATATCGAGATTGGCACGGACAATTTCATATATGTACATAGAGTCATTTAAAGTTTCCTTCATCGGGTACATATGTTTCCTCTAATATGCCCAAACTAGGAAACACAAAGGATACCAGTGGGACTCCAGATAATGGAGGGGAAATACCAGCAAAGTTTGAATGGAAAGATAGGAGAGGAGGAAGGCTGATCCTGATTAATGAGGGTCTATATCTGAACATGTGTAAAATTATGAATAAGACATGGTTAACCTGGACAACCATTGGTGGGAGGGGGGAAGGTAAAACGGGGGCGGGGGGGAGAGGGCACCAAATATAGTTTAAATGTATACTATTTATGTTCAATAAAAATTGTTTAAAAATAAATAAAGTTTTCCTTCATCAAGTCTCCCTCGCCCCTCCTCTCTTCCCTACACTCCCTCCATCACTCCACTGGGTTCTTTTACTTCCAAATAAGAGAGAAAACATATGACCTTTCATTTCCCATGACTGTCTATTCTCACTTAGCATAATATTCTATATCTACATCTATTTTCCTGCAAATGACATACTTTTGTTCTTTACGATCGAGTAAAATTAAATAGTGTGTATATCTATAATTTCACAATCCATTCATCTCTTGATGGATACCTAGGCTGGTTCTGTAACTGTATTCTTTATCAATCGCAAACCCAATGGATACCCTCTTCAACTTCTGTCTCTCTGCCCACAGCTGGGTTTAAGAAAAATATTTCTAGGAAAATATAGCAAATGGTATAAAGAAAAAGTACCGCTTCCATTTCATTGCTGTTTCATAAAACTCTCGAGTACCCAGATTTTCCTCTATGCTCCTTTGGAAGAAAGAGAAATCCTTAGAATAATAAGTGATCACTCCTTCACCAGGAGTAAGGATGGGAAGAAATAATAACCCAAGGGAGAAAAAGTGATAAAAAACAACTGCTTAGAGTGGTGTTTGGAGAAAATTATGTAAATATTTATGCAAAGACAGCTTTGCAGAACACATCGAGCCGCATCAGAACTGCTCGTGCCAGTGTGCGCAGGCAGCCTCGCAGTTGGATCAACAGCCTGAAAAGCAGATGTGCCAATTTCCTGTATTTGATTATGATGATTCCTAATTATGCCAAAGCTGTGGCAATGTCCTTCCCTAGAATGACTCTTAATTTTGTTTTGCAAAACCACACACACAACCTGTTTTGGACGTGTAATTCAGCGTTACGTTAAGTCTATGAAAGACTCATTTGTTCCCTTAATAGTTCTGAGGACACTGGCTCACATGGATGTTGTTTTCTTTTTTAATTTGATATTCTCAAGCACAGGAGGGGGTGGGGAAAGAAGGAAAATAGACTGCCTGACATCGGTGAGGCATGGACGCTTCCGTCACAGCCTGCAAATGGAAAGAATACAGTTAGGTGGTTGTTCCTGAGAGGCCCATTTTTTTTTTTTTGTTTGACTTGCGTTTACATTTATAATCCCATTAGCAAAAATAAGATCAGCACCATTTATCATTAGCTGTGGGGGGGAGCAAAACATGATTCCTGATTAAATACCATCGTAAGCCATCCATATGACCCTAGTGCACCTGAGGTCAGTAGTATAGTCAACCAGGACTTTAATAGATATGCTCTTCTGCACCGAAATCTGCCAAATGATGGACCCCCAATCGTGATACTAATATTTGCTCTATAATTTATGATGTACATTTCAATTATGATGCTTTATTTAGACTACATAGCAATCCTATGAGGCCAATATTGTTATTCTCCTTATTTAGAGACTTAAAAATGAATACAACGATTCTAAATTATATGTGTTGAAAAGAAGCAGTAGAACAAGGATTTAAACTCCAACCTACATATAAATTGGCAATAATTTTCTAAGTATCTGCTAATAAACTAGACTGGATCATTATGAAAAATAATGACCAAGGTAATGTTTGAGTTTGGCCTCCTCCCATATCCATCTCTTTTTTAAAATGATTATTTTTAATTTTAACTGTTCACACTTATGGGGTAGTGTGTCATAACTGTATATATGTATACAGGGTGCATTGATGAAATCAGGATAGTCAACATTTTTCTCCTTTTAAACATATCTCTAATTTTTTGATTAACATGTAATAACTGCACTTATTTATGCAGTATCATCTTGAATTTTTAGCAAACTGTAACTGTGTCTGTCTTCCTTCCTGGCTTACCACTGCTCTCTATGTGAGGAACCTGGCCTTTCTACTTTAGGATGGAAAGGTGGCCCATGCTCTAGAGCTTTCCTCCCTATGGAAAATGAGAATTTGATTCTGCTTTATATATAATGCAAAATTGGTAAGGGAAGATTTGTTGCTTGTTTTCTCCATTTCTACATTTTCAGCAGAACCTCAAATATAGGGCTGTCGATATCATAGGTTTAGTAAATATTTAATTACATGACTTTATTTGTAATTCATCTTAAGCTCACAGGCAGGTACCTACCTGTTTTAATTTGAGTTCTCCAAAAGCAGAGCCTGAAATAAGGACTTAGATTGAGGCCATTTATATGGAAGATTATTTTGAAAGCAGGAAGTAGGGAAGAGAAAAGGCCAATATAAGATGTCCTAATTGAAGCTGCTGTTGTAGATGCTAGAAGCTCAAATTCCCCAGGACGTCTTGACCATATACAGAACACATCTCCACATCCTGAATAATGGGAGGCTGGAGAATTTATCTGTAGAATTCATTAATTGAGGGTCACTCAAGAAGTGTTCATTTCTCCACACTTCCAAGAAGCACATAGCAGGTTCCCATAGCTTTGTAGAAGGCCTTGAGGAAGAAAACAGAAAGACATAGTGGATATTTTCAACCTGAACTGAGACTGAATTGACATGAAACTGATCGTGGTAACAGCAACTAAAACTAGAGGCGAGCACAGAGGATGACACAAAAGGCCAAAGGCATCAGCTCCATTGACACACACAAAATCAAGAGATATTGGTGCTTTGATCCTTGTAATTACTAAGCATCATATCAGCACTTGATGTTGTCAGTGCTCCAGATTTTGGCCACTCTGGTAGGTGTGTAGTGGTTTCTCATTGTCGGTTTCATTTGCATTTCCCCAGTGACACATGATGTGGAGCATCTGTTCATATTCTTATATGCCATCTGTATCTCTTATTGGGTGAGGTATCAGTTAAGGTGCTTGGCCCATTCTTTAATTAAGTTGACTTCTTTTGGTTGCATTTTAATAATTAATTGCATATTTTGGAGATTTGTTGGATATACCTTTTACCAATCCCAAACTGATGTTCCTTTTTTCATATTCTGGATGATGTCTTTTGCAGGACAGATTTTATTTATTTTAAGTAAGCCACATTTTTCAATTCTTTCTTTCAGAGAGCATGCCTTTGGTATTGTATAAAAAGTCACTGCCATATCAAAGGTCATTTTTTTTAATCTTATCTTCTAGGAGTTGTATAGTTTTGTGTTTTACATTTAGGACCCAAACCCATTTGAGTTCATTTTTATGAAGGGTGTAAGGTCTATGTTTAGTTTTATTTTGCATGCAGGTGTCTAATTGTGCCAGCACTTTTTGTTGAATTGGCTTTATATTTATTTCCATTCCATCTTAAATTATTTTTAGTGAAGGAAAATAAAAAAGATAGATAATAGATGGCTATATATCTTTAAAAAAACAAAAAAATAAGCCAGGCATGGTGGCGCACGCTTGTAATCCCTGTGCTTGGGAGGTGGAGACAGGAGGATCACTCAGGTTCCTTAAGAGACCCTGTTTCCAAATAAAATATAAAATAGGTCTGGGAGTGTAGCCTGGAGGTAGAAGGGTTCCATCCCCAGTGCCACCAAAAAAAAAAAAAAAGGTAGATAATAGATGGCTATATATCTTTAAAAAGCAAAAAAATAAGCCAGGCATAGTGGCACATTGCTTGTAATCCCCACGCTTGGGAGGCTGAGACAGGAGGATTGCACAGGTTCAAAGCCTCAGCTACTTAGTGAGGCTCTCAGCAACTTAGTGAGACTCTATTTCCAAGTAAAATATAAAATACCCAGAGGCAGAAAGCCCCTGGGTTCCATCCCCAGTACCACCAATATATATATAATCTCACATATAGTTATATACTCATGCAGTAAATTTGCAAGACTAACTGTGGTCAAGACTATCTCCCCAAACCTAAGGTGCCTGAGTCCAGTACATATATGGTCCATTAATCAGTGTGATTTGTATCATGGCATGGTTTCATACTATTGACTTTTAAGTAGTTTGACAGCATTTCTCTGTGGAGTCTTGCCCTCAGAAGTTAGTATGAAAATATAACTGCCACTCATCAAATAATAAAAACTAAACCAGGCATCGTGGCGCACATTTATAAATCCTGTACTTGGAAGGCTAATACAGGAAGATTTTAGAGTCTCATCAACCTAGCAAGACCATTTCAAAATAAAACAAAATAGGGTTGTGTTATTGCTTGGAGATAGAAATGTCACTGGGCTCAATACCCAGTCCTACAAAGTTTACCAGAACTTTTTTTTTTTTTTTTTTTTAGCTATGGATGTGCACATCAGATCACATGAGAAAATAAAGGAATAAATTGATTTTAAAAATACTACTACTGAGACCGGCATAGTGACACATAGTTATAATCCCATCTACTTGGAAAGCTGATACATGAGGATTGCAAGTTTGAGATCAGCCTGGGCAATTTACGTAGGTCTTGTCTAAAAATAAAATTTCACAAGGGGAAAGGGACATAGTTCAGTGTTAGACTACTTACCAGACATTTGCAATAGATACCCTGGGCTCAATGTGCAGCAGACTAATTGTCTCTAATTAAAAAAAAATCTGCTCTCTTAAGTTTTCATGGCACTAAGAATAAAAGATTAGGAATTTCATGATAAATTATATAGAGAGCAATTGTCTCTCTTTTTAACATGGTCTTTGATAAATTTTTTTCTGTAACTTTTACCAGCTTCAACCTATGATATTTCCTAGCTTAATATATTGAAATTATACTACAAAGTCAAATCTGGTAGAAATACATTTGTTTTGTTGGTAAGCAGATGTTTACATTTTGTATCAATTTTAGTATTCAAATGCCATCTTCAATACTTCTTAATTGGTGTGTTTACATTTATTGAAAGCCTAGGGATAAAGTTGTAAACTAGAGGCTTTTCAAAAATATTTGAGAAAAGCAAAGATTAAACAATTATAAAGTGATAAATATTATAGTCAAAGTGTAAATAAGGAGAAAATAGGAACATGGAGAAATAAATATTTAATTCTGGGTTAGTGAAGGGTCAGAAAAAGCCTCACAAGGAGAGAATACTTGAATTTATTATTATTATTATTATTATTATTATTATTATTATTAGGATGGAGCCCAGGGGCATTCTTCCTCTGAGTTATACCGCTAGCCCTATTTTTTATTCTTTTTTGGAAACAGGGTCTCATTGAGTTGCAAAGAGCCTAAGTAACTGAGACTATCTCTAAACCAGGATCCTCCTATCTCAGCCTCCCAAATGCTGGGATTACAAGCATGCACCACCACGCCCTGCTAGAATATATTCTTGAAGGAGAGCTCCAACTTGGCTAAATGAAATGAGTGGAGAAACCATTAATCCCCATTAATATTAGCTGGAATTGAAAGTGGAATGAAACGTGTATTTAAGGATCCGCAAATACTAATCTCTGAGGAATAAAATGCATGGTGTAGGTTGTAGAAAATGATAGTAGGTACATAAGAACCAAAACATTAGGGCCCCCTACACCTTGCTAAGACAATGTGGATCACGTAAATGTATGTACATATACACAATTATCAATGCCAATCTCAATATCATGTACAGGGAAGGGGAGATCTAGCAAAGTTCATCAAGTGCTGTGTGCATATATGTCCCTATCATTCTGACTTTCATTATAATCTCTGATTATAATGTACCAAACAAGTATATTGAAAAAACTATCATAATAATATCAGCAAGGTGAAGAGATAGACTGCAGGATGTAGAACAGAAGCAAGAGAACCAAATTTCAAGATTGAAAATGTAAGGATTGAGAGACTTCCAGGAAGACAGCAACTGAGGGAAGCAGCAGATACCAGTCCTGCTGACGCCCAATCTCCATTGCCTCAAAAATAGCCTTCTACAAAGCCAGAAAATACTATCAGTAGAGGAATAAAAAGGATAGATACAAGGGTCAGGTGAAAAGGAGATTAGAAGACTGATCAGAGAGCAAAAATGAAACCCACCCACCTTGCGGCAGTGCCACCTTGCCTCACAGCACCTGACTCCAGAAACAAAAAGATAAAAACCAAGGACATGAAGTGAGAAGATGCAGACCATCAGGGTTGTAAGCCATTAGTTCTTCCTACACAAACACCAGCTACAACCTCCAGCAGTGGTGGCTGAGCTCACCACGCCCTCCAGGGATCCAGAGCAGAGCTCGACACCAGAAAAGCAACCCACCCTTCTCACAGCTAAGGGCACCAGGGTGGTGCCATCTTGCCTCACTGCATCCAACTCCAGGGATGATCAGGAAAACATCCAAGGACCTGAAGTAAGCAGCTGCAGATCATCGGAATTGTAAGTCATAAATTCCTCCTGAGCAAACATCAGCTACAACTTGCAGAGTGGTGGTCAAGACCACCACACTCTCCAGAGATCCAGAACAGCATGCACCAAAACTATAAGTGAAGCTGCGGTCTCCTCAGGAGAATGCCCAGAGCAGCACCCCCAGGGACTTGAGTAGCCACAAAAAATTCCGAGTCTGAGACTTTGAAATTCAACCCAGCAACAGAGAGGATGGAGTCTACAACTTTTAACAGTGGTGGGTGAGCGTACTGATAGGTTGGATTCCTCTTTTTCCCCTCAGGACAGAAGGTAGAACTTGGAAGCCAGAAGCAGAGATGTCGCCAGACTCCGGAGATCCTGAGACTCCAAAAGTTGCGAGACTCCAGATATCGTGAGAGGACCAGCATTCCCACACCATTGCACTTCTGAACTACATCCCTCAGCCCCATTATTTTATTTTTGATTGACTGATTTGGGGGGATGAAGATTGAACCTAGGGGCATTCTAACTTCAAGCTACAGTTACTGAGTGTGAGTGTGTGTGTGTGTGTGTGTGTGTGTGTGTGTATCTCTGTCTGTGTTTGTGTATGTGTGTTTTAAGGGATTGAACTCTGTGGCATTCTACCTCTAAGCTATACACCTAGCCCTACTTTATGTTTGATTTTTGAAACAGTCAACTAGGTTGATGAGAGTCTAACTTCTTGCTGGTGCTGTCCTCAAACCTAGTATCCTTCTGTCCCAGCTTCCAATGTACTGGGATTACAAGCATACGTTACCATGTCTCGTTCCCTTTTATTTCAGACTTTAAAACAAAGTCTAGCTAAATTTCTAAGTCTGATTTCAATCTTTGATCCTCCTGTCTCTATCTTCCAAGTACTGGGATTGCAGATTGTGCCACCATGTCAGGCTTGTACCTTATTTTTAAAGAACCAATTTTTGACTTGACTCATCCTTGTTATTGAATATTTGTTTTTTACTTCATGTATTATATTTTTTATTTCCTATTTTCTTCAGATTGTCCATTTTTTATTATAGCAAGTGCTTAGATAATTAAATTTTACCTCTGTTTTTGACATATTTATCAAGTTTATAAATTCAGCCTTAGCTGCAACCCACAGTTTTGACATGTAACATTTTTACTCTTATTCATTTAAAATATTTTCTAATTTCAAAATTATTATTATTCTTTTATCCTTTGATGATTTGTAAGTATATTTATTAATTTTTAAACACATGATAATTCTTCCAGGAATCTTATTGTGGGGTTTGAGCTTATTTCCATATGGTCAAAGAATATACCATGTATAGAATATCAACTGTGGGTCGTGTATGTTCTCTGGGCACCTGAAAATAATGTGTAGTTCGAAATTGCTGGCTGCATTGTCTACTTACTCCATGACAACTAGGTTACATTGTGATGGATCTTCCATATCCTAAAGCCTTCTGTCTGCTTGTTTTATCAGTTTCTCAGAAAGATATGTTATAGCACTACAGTTGTAGATTTAGTTGTTCTTTCTTTTAGTTCTCTGGATGTTTGTTTGCATGATTGAATTTGTGTCTCCCTGGTGAATTGAGATTTTATCACCATGAAATGTTGCCTTGAGCTCTAGAACCACTTCTTTCCTTAATAGCTGCTGGGTTTGCTATTAAACCAGTACTTCAGAGGCTGAGAAAGGAGAATTGCAGGTTCATGGCCAGCCTCAGCAACTTAGTAGGGCTGGAGATGTAGCTCAGAGGTAAAATGTCTCTGGGGTTCAATTCCCAGTGCCACACACACAAAAAAAGAACAACAAGAAAAAGATGATTTAAAAAGATTTCATTTGGTATTTGTAGTATATGTCATATCTCCTTTATTATTTTCCTTTTTTTCTGTATGTCTACTGTGTTTTCTATAGGAAGCAAACAATTGAGGTTTTTGAAATATATTTTAATTAACACATAATAATTTATGTGTTTATGTGGTACAGAGTGACATTTCAATCAATCATTTAGTTAAATATAACACAAGAGTGAAATTTTAAATTTAATTTAATTATAGCCAACTGAATTAAATTCTTTTGGAAACAATTAATTCCTCCAAAAAGATTAAAAAGAACTCATACCAATAATAATTCTCAAATGAACTTTAAATAAAATGAGGTATTGTTACGCCGGGCGTGGTGGCGCACGCTTGTAATATCCGTGCTTGGGAGGCTGAGACAGGAGGATCGTGCAGGTTCGAAGCCAACCTCAGCTGGCTTAAGAGACCCTGTCTCCAAATAAAAATATAAAATAGGTCTGGGAGTGTAGCCCAGAGGTAGAGGGCCCCTGGGTTCCATCCCCAATACCACCAAAACAAAAAAAAAAATATATGAGGTATTGTTAAGTTACTTCATTGGGAAAATCTTTTCTCAAGTCTTTTAGACATAGACAAACTTGGGCATATAATCAGTTCAAGAATGACAGTAAGGTATTCAGAAAAGCCTGTTTCCCAAATATGTATTGCATTA
This sequence comes from Muscardinus avellanarius, assembly GCF_963383645.1. Classification (NCBI taxonomy): domain Eukaryota; kingdom Metazoa; phylum Chordata; class Mammalia; order Rodentia; family Gliridae; genus Muscardinus; species Muscardinus avellanarius. The sequence goes on along the minus strand of NC_137791.1, from coordinate 73,503,660 downwards.
GTTTACTTTCTCTCCATCCTCAGGGCCAATCCATCTTGCTCCAAGCCACCATTATTGTTCATCTGAAAAATTGAATAGCTTCCTATCTGGTTTCCTCCTTTCTGTGTTTGGCAGTCTTTGAAGCATACTTACCAGAGTGGTTGGTTAGACTGATTTTATAAACTACCAGCCTGATAATAACATCACTCCTCTACCTAAAACTCTTCAGTTGTTTCCTATACCACTTAGGATAAAATCCAGATCCTTAGCATGTTGCCACTGCCAACAATAGCAGCCACATCTTGGACCATTTACCCCGTCTATGATGTTCTTGACGTGCTGGCCTTCTCGCTCTTTCCTTCCTCGAGGTCTTCGAATGTGCTATTGAGGAATTCTTTTTGGAATACTCTTACCCCTAACCATCACCTGGTTAGTTTTGTTTTGATACTGGGGTCCTGAGGATTGAACCTAAGGGCCTTCTACCCCTGAACTGCACCCCACCTCTTGTTATGTGTTGTTGTTGTTGTTGTTGTTGTTGTTGTTGTTGTTGTTGTTGTTTGGGAACAGAGTCTCACTAGGTTGCTGAGTATGTTGCTATGTTGCTGTGGTTGGCCTTGAACCTGCGATAGTCCTGTTTCAGCCTCCCAAGTACTGGGATTACAGGCATGTGCCACCACGCTTGGATTGCAATTAGTTCTTAAACGTTTCTTTCTCCCAGCAGAGGTACACAGTCTCTGCTCCCACAAATCTAGATCAAGACTGCTGTAGGATGAGGATGTGGAAATGGAGTTAGGAGTGGTTTTGAGAAAGCAACACCTAGCAGGAAAACCAAGGAAGCAAAATAGGACAGGAGCATCATCAGACCATTGTGCTAACCTGAGCAAGTTTCTGGCAGCCCAGCCAAGAGGCCTGAAGTAAAGAATGCCTGTGAAGAGGGGTGCTACATTGTGTAACAATGGATAGGTCCTAGTATCACTTGCTGCCTTACTCTAGCACTGACTAGAGTTGTCTCTAAAGATAGAGTTAATGCTTATAAAGAAAAACATAAAGACTTCTATGTAGCCAACGGCCTTGCCTCTGGACAACCAGTCCTTTCTTAAAGGGTGATCTAAGCAACTCATCTGCATGTCTAGCACAATATCCTCATCTCTTTTTCTCAGAGTACCTGCTGCTTTTCCTTCATTTCTCTACAATTTAAAACTCCTATGGGGAGAGCCGGGCGTGGTGGTGCACGCTTGTAATCCCTGCGCTTGGGAGGCTGAGACAGGAGGATCACACAGGTTCCAAGCCAGCCTCAGCTACTTAGTGAGGCTCTCAGCAACTTAGTGAGACCCTGTTTCCAAATAAAGTATAAAATAGGTCTGGGAGTATAGCCCGGAGGTAGAAAGCCTCTGGGTTCCACCCCAGTACCACCAAAAATAAAAGAAAAGAAAAGAAAAGAAAAAGAAAAAGAAAACTCCTTTGGGCAATACTGTTCAATTGTTTCCCTCTGCACCAGAAAGCAAACTCGATAAGAAGAGAGGGTGTGTTTAATTTTCCATTCACTAAATATCCAAAGCCTAGCATGACAGCTAATACAGTGTAAGAACACACAAGTCTGATGAGTGAGTGAATGAAGATTGCTGACTCTTATATTTAGGGCATTCGCAACTGGAATCCTGAGCAGTCAACAAATTCAAATAACCCAACATGACCCATGCTTCTGCAAGGATTCAGAAATTTACTTTGTCCCTGCCAGAGCTATTGCTCTTTCACCTGATGGAAACAGGCCTTAGTCTAGATAGTCGAATTTGATTTCATCCTCTTATGCTCAAACCCATCTTGTTTCCATGTCCAGTTCAGTATAACACAATTGTCTTTGACTTCTTATCTTCTGGAACTTTGAGAATCTAAGTTCCTCTAATCTTTGGCACTGGGTAAAGCTATGGAGATCTAACTTGGGTAGAAATCCTGGTGACTTCCTAACCACATTTGCTACCAGCTCCTGTTTCTGCCTCTTCAAATCCAGATTGTCTTTTCTCTGGGGTTCGAAGCTCTTATGTTTCTAATCCTCTTCTCTCCAAGAAGTCCTTCAGAAGTTGGCATGGTGATCCATGCCTGTAATGCCACTATTCAGGAGGCTGAGACAGGAGGATTGCAGATTTAAGCCAGCCTCGGCAACTTAGTGAGAACCTATTTCAAAATAAAAAATAAAAAGACACACCCCAAAAGAAAAGGTCCCTCAGCATGCTGCTATGTTGTAGAGGGTCATAATGCCCACACTCCAGCTGAGAAGTCTCCTGACTACTTACTCACAGTCTTCATTCAGGCATTTATACATTTATACTACAGAGTCATAGGGCAGTGGGGAGGGAAAACAGCCATGAAGACTGTCAAAATAATACAAACTTTAAAGTCTTATTGTTGGAACTCTGACAGAGCTAATCTCCCTAGTACCTCCAAATCTAGGCTTAACCTTGCAATTCTCAGTAATAATTTTGGAAAGAAACACAGAACATTTCAACTATAATTGTTAAATGGCAAATAAAAGTTTGGAGACCCAGATATGGTCGATTTAGGGCTGTGACACAGGGACAGCCTCACCTCAAATGATGCTTAGTTTTGTTTTTTTTTTTAACCCTCTCAGTAAGGTAGTGGTTAAAGAAGATGATTTCTGAGCAGGTTATGGTGATGTATGCTTATAATCCCAATGCTTAGGAGGCTGAGACAAGAGGACCACAGTTAGTGGCTAGTGTCAGAAACTTAGGGAGGCTCTCAGCATATTAGTGAGACTCTGTTTCAAAATAAAAATAAAATAGGGCTGGACATGTAGATTGAAGGTTCAATCCTCACTGCCACAAGATGAAGAAGAAGAAGAAGAAGAAGAAGAAGAAGAAGAAGAAGAAGAAGAAGAAGAAGAAGAAGAAGGAGGAGGAGGAGGAGGAGGAGGAGGAGGAGGAGGAGGAGGAGGAGGAGGAGGAAGGAAGAGAGGAAGAAGGAAGGAGGAGGAAGAAAATATTTTCTCTAGGCTTTGGTTAAAATGTTCAAACCCTGGCTCTGTCATGAATTATTATTTAACAAGAGTATATACAAGTTGCCTAACAAACTTTTTGGTACAGAAAAAAAATTACTCAAAAAATGTGATGTTGCACAGGGGTTGATGTTGCAAAGGAGTTGGGCTGGTAGACTCTGGACACTGACGTCTCTATCCCACACTTACTGTATAGTCTTGGTCTCAATACTTTTCAGTTTTTTCTACCAAAAAAATGCAAGTAATATTCACATGTGCCTCATGGGGTTATTATGAAGAGAAATATACAATACTTTAGTCAGGCACACATCTGTAATCCCAGAAACTCAGGAGAGTGAAGAAGAAGGATCACATATTTAAGGCCAGCCTCAGCAATTTAGCAAAACTCTGCCTCAAAATAAAACAAAAAGCCAGGCATGGCATCGCACACTTGTAATCCCAGCATTCTGGAGGATCACGGTTTGTGGACAGCCTCAGCCACTTAGTGAGGGCCTTTGCAACTCAGTGAGACCCTGTTTCAAAAATAAAAAGACTAATAAATAGGGCTGGGGTGTAACTCAGAGGTAGAAAGGCCCTGGGTTCAATCCCCAGTACCACTAAATAAATAAATAAATAAATAAATAAATAAATAAATAAATAAATAAATAAGCTATGGAAATAGCTTAGTGGTAAAGCAACCCGGGGTTTACTCTTTAGTACTGAAAAATAGTTGAAAATTAAAAAGAAATAAAGTACCTAGTACATAGATGTCTTGGGTGGATATTAACTGTTTTCTTCTTATGGTTTCTTTTTAATTCTAAAATACAGAAGAAAATTACTCTCAAACTTCTGATGTGAACAAGAGATCTATTTGAAGATAGACTTTCTGTTATGCCTTAATCAAACCACCAAGGTGTCCTGTCTGCTGAAGACCTTTCTTTAACAACTCTCCCGATGACCATCTGTCTGTTTTCCTTGGGTTGCCCATCAATGAGTCACTTCCTTCTCTCAGTCTTGTTCACATTTGAAACCTCCAAACAGTTGGTTAATCACCTCTCCATCCTGCCCTATCATTTCTTCCTCATACCCTAGTTCTCCTGGAGAAAGAAAACAGGAAAGAAGAGAGACATTGGAAACCAGAATATTAGATACCCATGGAAACCTAATGCTTTAAATGCTTTTGGGTGAAGCCTTTCATTTTCTTGCAATATAAGAACACAGATTAGGATACTAATTTGTATCCTTCTTCAGAGTTTAATTAAAATCTTGACTATAACCTGATGCAGTGGTACACACCTTAATCCCAGCTACTCAGCAAGAGCACTGCCAGTTGGAGGCCAGCATGGGCAACCAAGTGAGATCTTACCTCAGAATAAGAAAGAAATAAATAAATAATCTAGGTGTGGTGGCACATAATGGGAATCCCAGTACTTGGGAGGCTGAGACAGGAAGATCATAGGTTCGAGGACAGCTTCAGCGAATAATGAGACTCTCAGCAACTTAGTGAGACCCTGTTTCAAAATAAAAATGCAATGGGGGGTGTTTATCTCAGAGGTAGAATGCCCTGGGTTCAACCCCTAGTGCCATAATAATAAGTAAATAAATAGGATGGAGGTATAGTTCAGTAGTAGAGTGTTTCTAGGTTAAACAAAACCTTGAACACGAACACCCATGTTTGCTTAGTGATGTGTTTCCTACACTGAAAACATTGTGGAAAGTATTATCCTAAACAAAAGAAGCAGGGTGAAGAGAAAAAGAGGGAGAGGAGAGGAGGGTGAAAAGCCAGGGATGCCAGTAAAAAGGAAGGAGAGATGGCGACAGCACAGGAAAAGAGAGAGGAAGAATAAGAAAGAGGTCTGGGGAGGCTAATAACAAAGGATCAGAAAAAGTGAAAACCAGAGAGAGTGGACTATATTTAGCCCAGAGACTCAGAGAACTGGTTGTAGTGTGACACTGACTCTGCGTGCATTACAGTTTTATTCCTTAGTAGCTCTGTAACCCATAGAGGTGAAGTAGATTTCTCAGTGCATCAGTCTCCTCATCCTTAAAGTGGGAATAATATTACCTACCTCACAGGGAAAGCATTGTTAAAATGCCAGAACATTGCAAGTGTTCAATAGTACCTGAGGTCATTATTAGCTAGAATATTTACTTTTATTTTTTTATTTGTTGCTACTCGGGATCGATACACCCCTAGCCTTTTTTATTTTTAATTTTGAAACAAGATCTCACTTAAGTTACTGAGAATCTTGCTATGATGCTGAGGCTGTCCTTGAACCTGGAATCCTCCTGTCTCAGCCTCCCACCCACACCCAGCCTGTAATAAAATTCCAAGCTTACAAATAACAATCATAGTAATTTTTTCATTCCTTAAATTATCAGTATTTATAGTTTCTGCCAACTCCTGAGTATCTACAAATCCAATAATTAGAAAAACTCTTACTAGAGATGCCCAGTATATTTGTCAGTGATAGTGAATGTTATTATCTCACTAAGAATGTGCTAAAGAAAATTCAGCAAAACAAATTATTTAACAACTTGCACAAATGTGCTGCAAACACCCAAAGGAAAAAAATCTAAGTGTATTTTTTTTTACTGGATTTAATGTATCTATTTTAGAATATCTAGACATAATCCAAAAGGCAGGACCTCCTGTCTTAAAATACTAGGGTCTATAAGACTCAAAAACCGATGTGTAAAATATGTTTTAATGAATTTCACAAGAAGCTCACCCTACATCCCAGCATGTGAATCTAACTGTCTCAGGTATCTGGAAGTAAACAAAGTGAATAACTAGTTCTGACTATTGGACCAACAAAAAAGTTCTAATCAAAAAGATCTTCTCATCAGATGTTCACATATTCAAAAGTTTACTCCACTCCACAACGTGTTGGCATGTTTACTGTGATTTGCTAAAAGGCAGGAGAGACTTTTCTCCACTTAGCAGGAGGCTTCTACATTCAGGCTCCTGGAGGGTTTTAGCAGTTGGTGCAGGTGAGTGACAGACGTGATTACAATCCGCAAGGAATGGAAGCTGCATCGTCAGCATCTTCTTCAAACCACCCAACCCCTATAAAACATCTCACATTAAGTTGCCAAAATAATAATCTTCAGAAAATATGCACAGCTCAGTGACACTCACGTGTTCAAGCTGTTATTCCCAATGAGTCAGACACCTAATGCCGCTTTGCCTCATGTGACTGAAGACTGAGGAACCTGAGCTCTTTCCTCTCACTTCATTGTTGTCATTTGATAAAATCATTTCGTAAGTCAGAGCAGGACAGGAGAATCCATCTCAACCCAGTGGAAGAGAGTGTGTGTGAGACAAAGAAGAGGAAATGAACTACACTTCAGAGGAAGTGGGTCAACACTAGTCAAGACATTACCATTTGGAAAATGAAAACAATGGTCTTTTACATATGAGTAGTGTTTTTCAGTAACATTTCAGACATACTACCTCTTCAGCCTTCTCAATGTTCTTTTACTCATTTTTTTTTTTTTTTTGGTGGTACTGGGGGTGGAACCCATGGGCTTTCTACCATCAGGCTATACTTCCAGACTTATATTTTTATATATTTTATTTGGAAACAGGGTCTCACTAAGTTGCTGAGAGCCTCACTAAGTAGCTGAGGCTGGCTTCGAACCTGTGAGATCCTCCTGTCTCAGCCTCCCAAGCACGGGGATTACAAGCGTGCTCCAGGCTTAATGACACCTAACCTCTAAGATTAATCTCTCTGAAATATCCTAGGGCTTACGTTCTTGATCCCAAGAACAAGGAATCTAATGGCTTGAGGAAATGCTCACATGCACATACACAGTAGTCATGGTCTTCATCAAGCCTGGTGACTGCATCACCTTTATTGCTGTGTCTTCATTTTCCTCCACTCTTGACAAGGAGTAAGAAGCTCTCAGGCCATGAAAGTCAGCTTTGCTAACACATACTTGGTTTTTCTCTAAATAACTTTCACTGAGCTCTCAAGTTTGTGGTGATGGAAAACTCAATCCTGCTCATTCAAGGTGTCTCAGTCAGATCTGGATATGCTCTTTGGGTTGAAAAATCATATTTTATCATGCTTTCCACTTTTCCCTCTCCCTAAGGATACTCCATATTCTGTGAGGCTCATTCTCTGCCTCCAGGTCATATCAGAAATATATCTGAAGATGCCATTCTTGGTTCACACTGGCCAATGCCGAGTGTTTTGTTCACTCCACCTGTGGGTACCATTCTGCCCCCTTGTTATTTGTCCTGACTTGGAGGCCTTCTACTGTCCCAGCTTTCAATAATCAATAAGTGGACCACTAACTCACTTTGGGATTGCTGGCCTACAGGTAGCCCTTGCCACTAGGATGCAGGGCTCTGAGAGGCTGCTGTGCCCTTTTATCAGACACTTCCTTCAGCCGTGCTGGGCTCAGCACTTAGGCATGAGGTAGGGCTTAGGACTCCTCTACACTATGCAGTTTGGAGGCTGTGCCCTATGAAGCCCCACTATAGCTCCATCTGCTCAGGGATCCCTACACACTTAGCCCAGTTTTCTTTGCCCTCCCTCTGAGGTTTAGACTCCATGAAGTAGAAGTAAACAGGACCCAGTGGAAGTAAACTAAAGTTCCAGTGGGGGCCTTAGGGTTTTTTTATTTTCCACCAGCAGATCAGATATGCATCTTCAAGTGACAAGATAAAGACCTTAATCCTAGCTGGGTGTGGTGGCGCACACTTGTAATCCCAGCGCTTGGGAGGCTGAGACAGGAGGATCGCACAGGTTTGAAGCCAGCCTCAGATACTTGGTGAGACCCGGTATCCAAATAAAGTATAAAATAGGTCTGGGAGTATAGCCCAGAAGTAGAAAGCCCCTGGGTTCCATTCCCAGTACCAAAAAAAAAAAAAAAAAAGACCCTGATCATACATCATCTTGTATTTTTGCCAACTTATAAGATAAATCACATATTCTTTATCTTCTTTATATTCAAGGCCCGCCTTTTAAAGTTTCAAGAACAAAATATGATCTCTCAACAAGGCTTATATAAATCAAAGCACATGGTTTCTGATGTAGATTTATAATATTCTTCTTAGAATTAGTAATATGTACTCTTAGAATTAGTAATATGTAATGATTAATATGTAATATGTAATGATTAGACACTTGATCTCAAAAGCCAGAGTGTTTAGGTTAAAATCTCAGTGTAAATATTTGTCAGTTTTCTTATATATATCAACCTCTCTATATCTCCTCCCTGAAAAAATGAGCACAATAAAGGCTCCTTTTTCAAACGATTGTTCAAAACACTGTACTAAGTGTTTAAAATCAAATAAATTATCAATAATAAATTAATCAAATAAATTAAACAGTACAGTGTCTGGTAGAGGTGTAGTATTCAGGAGTATCTAGCATATATTAAGCAGTTATCTTTACTATTAAAATTATCAAAATTATTATTATTTAGAAGTCAGAATGTCAAGAATTTGACTTGGGTCCTGCTAGGTTCTCTTGAGTTTCTCATCTTAATGTAAGAATCTACAGCCTACTAAAGAAAACATATAAACACATCATTCTGCTATAATGAATGAACTCGAGTACATTTCTAACCAATGTTGTATACCACTTAGACTATCCAGAACATAAGTCAAGATATTGTTATGGCTAAGATGGACCAAGTAATATGACCCAGTTAGGTACAACTTTTTCAAAAGTATCTAGATTTAGACTCAGTGAATCAAAAATACTTCATCTCAAAATTCAATTTACCCTAATTAGCACCTTGCGCTTTCCCATAGATTCTCAACCCCTTTGCAAATACTCTCAAATAAAACTAAATGAGATCACTTTCCTTTGAAGACTCACAACTGTTTCTTTTATGTGATATTTATTTTTCTTTCTTTTTTCTTCTGTATTAGGGATTTAACTCAGGGGAATTCTACCTCTGAGCTACACCCCAGCCCTATTTTTTTTTTATTTATTTTGAAGCAGGGTCTCACTGAGTTGCAAATGGCCTCACTAAGTAACTGAGGCTGGCCACAAACCGCAATCCTCCTATCTCAGCCTCTGAAATGCTGAGATTACATATCATACTTATCTTGTTGCATACTATATTATTATGATCTTTATACTTGTTTAGTCCTCCCATCTGAATTATTTATCTCAGTTCCTTTTCCTTTTTTTATAGCGTATACTGTAATGTTTCTTACTAAAGAAGTTATGAATAAATACTATTAAATTATATTCAGAAAATATCTCTATAAGATGTCAATATATTGTAGAAAAGTATTGTAAAGAATGCTGAACAAAATCAATGCAATAAGGCATGATAATTAACAGCATGGACCTCTTTGTGGTACTGGAACAGCAACAGGTTTAAATCATAGCTCTGCCATGTTTCGACCTATGCAAATGTCTACATAGGCTTATCATCTTAAGCTGAGGGCATTTTCAGATATATGCTTGGATCCACAAGAGAGGTGGGGTGAATAGAGAAAAAGGAGAGGATGCAAAGCAAGATATACCAGTAAAGAATTAAAGATATGTGCAAAGTTTTTCGTGCAGAATATGGCACAAAATAATCACTGATTAATAGTAGCTCTTAAACCCTGAGACATAATACAAAATGGACAGGGATTTTGGAACCCTGGTCCCTGCCTCTCCCTCTTTCTGTTTCCTGGCTACCATGAAGGGAGAGGGTTCACTCCACCACATGCCATGATGTTTTTGCTTTGCCATAAGCCCATAGCAAGGACTGAAACTTATGAAACCAAGAGACAAAATAAAAATAAATCTTTTTTCCTTTTTTCCTTTCTTTCTTTCATCCTTTCTTTCTTTCTTACTTACTTTCTTTCTTTCTTTTCTTTTTCTTTTTCTTTTTCTTTTTGGTACGGGTATGGAACCCAGGGGCATTCTACCTCCAAGCTACACTCTCAGCCCTATTTTTTCATTCTTTATTTTGAATCAAGGTCTCACTAAGGTGCGGAAGGCCTCACTAAGTAGCTGAGGCTGCCCACAAACCTCAATCCTCCTGTCTCCACCTCCCAAATGCTGGGATTCCACAGGCATGCACCACCACGCATAGCATTTCTAAAGATTTTTTTTTTTTTTTGGTGGTACTAGGGTCCCTGGAAGCCCTTCTTCCTCCGGGCTACACTCCCAGACCTAATATATATATATATATATATATATTTTTTTTAATAATTTTTTTATTGAACATAAATAGTATACATTTACACTATATTTGGTGCCCTCTCCCCCCCGCCCCCATTTTCCCTTCCCCCCTCCCACCAGTGGTTGTCCAGGTTAACCATGTGTTATTCATAATTTTACACATGTTCAGGTGTAGACCCTCATTAATCAAGATCGGCCTTCCTCCTCTCCTATCTTACCATCCAAACTTAGCTAGTATTTCCCCTTCAATATCTGGAGTCCCACTGGTATCCTTTGTGTTTCCTAGTTTGGGCATATTAGAGGAAACATATGTATCTTCTCCTTCTGTGCTTGGCTGATCTCACTTAACATAATGTTCTCCAGGGCTTTCCATCTTCTTGCAAATGATATAATTTTGTTCTTCTTTATGGCTGAACAGAATTCCATTGTGTGTATTTCCCACAGTTTTGCTATCCATTCATCTGTTAATGGTGATCTGGGTTGGTTCCATATTTTGGCTATTACAAATTGTGCTGCTATGAACATAGGTATGCATATGTTGCTGTAGTTCTCTGAATTCAACCCCTTTGGAAAGATATCCAGGAGTGGTATAGCTGGATCATATGGTGGATCTATTCCCACCTTTCTTAGGAATCTCCACACAGATCTCCATAGTGGTTGAACTAGTTTGCATTCCCACCAACAGTGTAAAAGAGTTCCTCTTTCCCCACATCCTCGCCAGCATTTGTTGTTGTTTGATTTCTTTATGCTTGCTACTCTGACTGGGGTCTCTTAAGCCAGTGAGGCTGGCTTCTAACCTGTGTGATCCTCCTGTCTCCGCCTCCCAAGTGCGGGGATTACAAGTGTGCACCACCACGCCCGGCTCTAAAGGTATTTTGTCACAGTGAGTGAACGCTGACTAGCACAAAAGATTATGTTAGATTTTCCACATAAGTCTAAGATAATCTTAGGGGTCTTGTTTCCACAGGAGGAGGTATAAGATGAAAGAGACAGCAAGAGATATGAGGCAAAAGTAACCATGTGAAATTAGACCCTGTATGGGTTTTTAAAAAATCAAATCAAATATCAGCCATTCTGTATGATTTGAAAAGTGTTTTTTCCCAATTAGCTTCATTTCATGGCCAAGTATTTAAACAAAGTGATTCACTCTTCTCTTACCAAAAAAAAAATTATATCTTTGAGTGAATATTCTTTTCCAATAAATGTGAATATCTTTTCCCAATGTACACTTTAAAAATTAGAGTAGAATGATTGTTATTATTTTATCCTGTCATTTGAGTTTCAAAGATAGTATATATTTTTAAAGCATTTTTACATACAAAATGCTGTCGGTTTAAAACACCCTGCATATATTTACATTCCAAATCAGTGTCACTTTCATCATATGTTACCATAGTAGAGTGTTTCTTCTGTAGTGAATTTAAAAAAAGAGCAAAAACAGGGTATTCTTAAGCGAGCAGACTTTGACAAGCTGCTCTGCACAGCTTAAGCGCATGTTTTTGATTAATTCAGGTATCTATAATTATCTAAAAAGCAATCTAGATATAGCCAATTTCAATCCAATTCGGGTCATTCCTTCAAGTCTTCATGCCTCTGGCCACTGGTTCAAATGATGGTGTTGGCCTGCCTGGTAACCATTGCCTTTTATGTAAGCTGGGCTAATAGAGATATGATGAAATCCTATTGTGGAAATAAAATTAAAAGATCAAAGCATATACTGGAGCTATCTACTTCTACTTGGTGGTAGCATCCATAACTGACCTGTAGAGAAGAGGTTTCTCAGAGAACCTTGTAACACTCTTTCTTGCTTGCTTTCTCTTTCCATTGGGTTAAAAATAAAGACATTGAGATGGAGTTGTTAAGTCCTTATGGAGGTAAACATACTAAAAGCATAGTCCTAGAAATCTTGTTTCTTGGCTAGAAGGATCTTAAGTTTAGATTCAGTAAAAGGAAGAAATTCTGTAAAAGAAGACTACAGAGCAATTTTTCTCCCTGAGATGGGAGATTTGGGACCTGAAATAAATGCTTAATAAATTCTACTTTTTGTTGTGAAATAATACCTAATTTTTTAATTAAAGCAAGGAGATATGGTACTATCTCCAGAACATACAGTTCCCTACCTCTACCCAGGTATTTAGAAAGTATTAAAAATATATTCTTTTCATTATTAAACTAAAAAAAAATTAAAATGCCACTAATAGCTTGTCTTAATGTTTTTTCTTCCAAAAAGATGTTCTCCTGTTGGAGTTATAAAAAGTATTTTACAGCATTTTCAGAATTATTGTCTTCCAAGTTATCAATTCCTTTCTCCTATCAAATGACTCCCATTCTACTTAATCCCCAAATCTAATTCCTAGTGTATACACTCTTCAAAATCCACTAAAACTTCAAAGTTAACAAAGGCTATAATTCTTAAGTGTGGCTTTGTACATTTCCTGGCATAGCCAAGACCACATATAATCCAGTCACTGAAAATAACCGAGTTTGGGGGTAGGAAGGAATATTTTAAATATCTTCCATTTGAGATGAAAATGAAACTCCCTTGTTTGTTTCTCCTTAAACAGTCCTACTTTTAACCTTCTGTTAGTCAGATGGTGGAATTGACTATCCTTAACACGAATGTGGTACCTAGGTAGGATAGTATAAGTCATAACAGGAAGAAAAATCAGAATAAATTTTCTCTATGATTTTTTTAAGTATGCTTCTTATTTTCTCCTCATTTGTCTGACTCTTAGGCAGTGAATACTGATTATAAAAGACACATTGGTGCACCCAACTTCAGTCCGTTTTATCCATCTGGGTAGAGAAAGTTTGACAGGCGTGCGTGGGTGTGGATATGTGTTGTGAGAATGTATAAGCAGGAATACAGGCTTGAGAGAGCGAGAAACTGAGAGTGAGAAAATGGACTGTGAAAATGTAAGTCTACCCCAAATCCTGATTAACAAGTCTGTTATTATCTTAACTCATTTTGTAATCAGGGCACACGGACATCATTATTTTCAAGGAAGCTTTCTTTGATTAAAAATGCAGAACCAATAAAACTGAGAGTTAGTATCTGAAAAGCTTCCCTGGGCCTTGTCTTTGGGGGCCTGTCAGTCAATACAGATACAAATGGAAAGCTCTCACGTGTAGTAAGTAAAGCAAAATGGAGGAGGGTAAAATGGTCACCCTGGCAATAAAAAGAGATATGCCCAGATTTGAAAGCTTCCTACCCAGTACATGGCCTGTGGTTTCGATACCTTCAACTAGACCCGCTTTCCTTAACTTTGCTCTATGATTTTCCTCTCAAACTTCCATTGTTGGCTCTGTTTTGGTTTTGCCCTTTGACTTATCTTTCATCTACTTTTTAAAATTTCTCTAATGTCTTTACACTTTTCTTCTTAAATTCCTGTTATCTTTTATGTTAGCTACTGCAGCTTCTCTAATTTCTTTCTTTAATGTATTTTAAGATTTCTTTTCCTCTACAAGCGCACATTTCTTAAGATCTTATGGTAAATAAGTGATTTGATTCTTTTAGTGAAGTAGATTATACTGCCAGATTCTCCTTGGATTAATTTCCTACGAAGAAGGAGACAGTATAGATGAGCAAATAAGGCAACCTAACTGAGGGGATGGGAGAGAGGAGGAGGGAAATTCTCTAATGCACATGACGTTCTCTAACAAACATATCACTAAGCCAAACATGAGAAGGAGGGAGGGGGAGGGAATGGGGTGTGAATTGTGTAAGGGCTAATTGAGTGATGTGTGCATATATGCCTCCACCATCTTGTACCCCATTAAGATGTACGGGCTACAATGCATCAATAAAAAATTAAAGAAAAAGAAAACGTACACAGAGCCTGTAAGGATGTCCACAGAGAAGAAAGTGGCACAGGTCAACCAGTGACCCAGAATAGTGAAAGCAGTGACTAGTTCTTCTTCATATGTAATTTTGGCAAAATTCTTCTCACCAATATTCTCTTAACTCTCTCATTTATTAAAGTCTATTTTCTGAAGAAAGAAGTGAGACTTAGAAAATTTAAGCCCTTTCTCAAGTCACACAGTTAGCAAACAGGACACAATATAAGCTAAGGTCCACTAACTGCAAATATCCATTATCTTTCTAACATGTAGCCCTGGGCAAAAAATAGTATCTTAACAGTAAAGCCCTGCCGTGGCATGGTGACATACTCCTGTAATATCAGTTCTTAGAAGGCTGAAACAGGAGAATTATAGGTTTAAGGCCAGCCTTGTCAATTTAGTGAGACTCTGTTTCAAAATAAAAAATACAAAGGGTTGGGGATGTTGCTCAGAGGTAGAATGCTCCTAGGTTCAATCTCCAATACTACACACACCAAAAAAAGGGAAAAATAAAGTAAGGACCTGCCACATACATAAATTGAACAAAAAACTCAAGAGGAGTTCTATGAAATCAGCTTCAATTTAAAGCCTTTACTTAAACTTTACATAATTTATGTCTTCTTACTATCAGCTCTCCTTTAGATTAGATGTTGACTGCCCTGCAGGTCAAATCAGGATTGGTGCTTGTTTATGTAATAATGCTTTATTGAAACAAATAGCAGTACCTCTTTATATCCTCTCTCTGGCTGCATTCACATTGTGAAGGCAGCATTGTATAGTTTCAACTGGGATCATATGGTACAGAGAGCTTAAAATATTTACTGTTTAAACTTTTCAAATACTTGTCAACCCCTGCCTTAAATAATATTGGCTACTGTGCATCCTTAAAATCCAGTAGACAAGTGAAACTAGATTGTAACCAACTATGTATAATTTCCTTAGAAATGGATTATATCTAGGCATTTTTGTTAAATTAATCATTTTAGGTTGCTTCTGATTCAAGTTTCAGTCACTAGCCAGCTACAGTGGCACACACCTGTAATTCCAAGTACTAAGGAGGCTGAGGCAGGAGTATCACAGCATGGAGACCAGCCTGGGCAACTTAGTGCAATCCTGTCTTAAAATAAAATAAAAAAGACAGAGGATGTAGTTCAGTGGTAGAGTACTTGCCTGGCAAGTGCAAGGTCCTGGGTTCAGTCTCCTAATACTTGCCTAGCATAAACAAGGCCCTACATTCAATCTCTAATACCACACACACACAATGTTCCAATTACTATAGAGTTGACAGATTCTACTCTGGGGTATTCTTTACTAGTCACTAAAAAAATCAAGAATATAGAATTAATCAAATTGTGGTCCAGTCATTTTAAACACATAAACTCAAATCACAATTTTTTTTTCCAGGTTGATTTTAGCAGGGATTTTGCTGATATTGGCTGATCTTCTCTAGACAAGAATTAATTGATTTGCTGAAGAAAGAAAAATATTGAGAAATGTTTCTGTGTTTTACAGAGATTAAATCTGTTGGATGTTCACTGCCTTGTCTCAATAGTAATTAAACAATATGATGTGACAGATGTTTGAGAAACTCATGTACTAATTATACATCTCCATTTTTAACTTCTCAGCTGATGAAACTATTAGTCTTATTTTTTTTTTCTGTCTCTGATAAAAAAACAAAGGATAAGTAACAAGAACGCATACATATTTGTGTTACTGATGCTTTGATTTGAACGTATCCACCAAAGTTTCTGCTTTGGAAATTTAATCCCCAACACAACAGTACTGATAAATGAGGCCTAATAAGAGGTGATTATGCCTCCAGGGCTTTCCCTCATGAAGCTATTATGTTATTATCATAGGTGTGGTTTGGTTATCATGAAAGAAGCTCATTTTAAAAGCAAGTTTGGGCCGGGCATGGTGGCACACACTTGTAATCCCCGTGGTTGGGAGGTGGAGACAGGAGGATCTCACAGGTTCAAAGCCAGCCTTGCTGGTTTAAGAGACTCTGTTTGCAAATAAAATATAAAATAAGTCTGGGAGTGTAGCCCAGAGATAGAAGGGTTCCATCCCCAGTAGCACCACCAAAAAAAAAAAGCAAGTTTGGACTCTTTTTGCTTGTTTGCTCTTCCATATATCTTCACCTTTCTACCTTCCACCATGGGATGACACAGAAAAAAGACTCTCAGATAAAGGTACCTTAATATTAGACTTCTAGCCTCCAGAACTATGATAAATAAGTTTATTTTTTATAAAGTATTTAGTCTGTGGCATTCTGTTATAGCAATACAAAATGGATCAAGAAAACTGACATCCAGCTAACAATAAATCTAGAAATACTATTTTCTCCTTGAATGGTAATTTAAATGCATACTAGAAGAGTTTATTAAATTCTTTTGGAAAAATTTACTTTTATCAGGTGCTATTTTTCAAAGAATGGGTTTCATAAACCCACACATCTATCAATTAAAAATATATTTAGTCTTTGCCTCTTTCAAGAGAAATACTTACTTTTTCACATCCAAAACAAAATCATTGATATTGAAGGCTCAATCTCTATTTCTTTTCAAATTTTGTAATTCCATATTGGAGTTAGAACCTTTTTAGTCTACATTTATGTAGCAGTGCTGTCTTGTACTTCTTGCCCTTTAGAATTTCCTTTTTTATTTTATTCTCAAATGCAGTTTTAAGGCAGTAATCCTAGTAGTTGGGAGGCCTGTAATCCCAGTAGTTGGGAGGTTAAGACAGGAGGATTGAAAGTTTGAGACCAACCCTAGCAACTTAGCAAGACCCTTAGCAGCTTAATGAAATCCTGCTTCAAAATAAAATATTAAAAGGACTAGGGGTGGAGTTCAGAGGTAGAATGACCCTGAGATTCATCCTCAGTACCAAAAAAAAAAAAAAAAAAGTAAAAGAGAAAGAAACTTGGATCTATAGAATCTGAAATTTAAATCAATTCTTTTCTGGAACTTAAAATATTTATTTCATTGAGATAGGTTATCTTCAGCTCATACCACTTAACAATCTAAGTTTCCACATTTAGTTTCCTCCCTTGGGGACTCTCTTCAAAGTCAGGGCAATATAAGGAACTAATTGGATAATTGGAGAGAGAAAGAGAAATAGAGAGGCTGAGACAGAGAAATAGAAAAATTGTATATATGTATATGTATATTATTTGTAAATAACAATATTCAACAAATAAAAGACTGTCAATAAATTTCAAACCATGTTTTTACAGTTTAAAGGTAAAACAATGTTCAGGTTGGAATAATAAATAACTTGTAATATATAAATATAAAGATATGTAGATATGTCTGACTACTTTGGAATTTGAAAGAATTCTAGCAATTTAACTTGGCAATGTGAAAAGTAAAAAATTCCTAAACCATACCAGGTCAACAAATAATGCACTTATTGATGGAATAAATGTAGCAAATGTTTGTTTCTTTGAATATTTTCTGGATCACACTTGATATATGAGGTTTCTAGGCCCTGGGCTACATCCTCTCAGTCGCCCTTCAGTGGCCAAACTCCGTGTGAGCAGCAAGCATCTTTACCCCTTACAAGTCTCTATCCATCACTCCACCATTCTTCATTCTGTTTTCAGAATGAGAAGCCAGAAGTTTGAGTAGATAACTCCCACAAAAGAAACCCTCCATAATTTATGGAAGTAGCAAATATGCTGGCCTCCCTGACCCCTGATCCTTCAGATGGATAATTCTGAGGAGATTCAATGTAGTTCCTTGGCCGGGCGTGGTGGCGCATGCTTGTAATCCCCGCACTTGGGAGGCGGAGACAGGAGGATCGCGCAGGTTCAAAGCCAGCCGCGCTGGCTAAAGAGACCCTATTTCCAAATAAAATATTAAAAAATAGGTCTGGAGTATAGCCTGGAGGTTGAAGGGTTTCCAGAACCCCAGTGTCACAAAAAAAAAAAAAAAAACCACCACACACCACCACCAACAACAATGTAGTTCCTTAAAAGCTCCTCCATGGGATTGAGCTTTAGGTGTACCTGCCACTCACCAACAAACAGTTGATTGATGTTCCATCCTTCTTGGCCTCACCTTCCTCATTTCTAGTCCTCATGATGGATCCTGGATGTCATTTTCTTTTTCTTTTTTCTTTTTTTTTTTTGGTGGTTCTGGGGTTCCTGGAAGCCCTTCTACCTCAGGGCTACACTCCCAGACCTATTTTATATTTTTGAAACAGGGTCTCTTACGCCAGCGCGGCTGGCTTCGAACCTGCGCGATCCTCCTGTTTCCGCCTCCCAAGCGCGGGGATTACAAGCGTGCGCCACCACGCCCGGCATGGATGTCATTTTCTATGTATGCCTGTAGGTTCCCTCCTGTTCAATGGCATTCACCTTGGAGCCGCCTGGTGCATTCACGGCTGAAACGGGTAAAGAACTTTCACTTCCTCCTACCCAGCTTCTTCCCAAACACCAGAACCCCGCAATCTTACTGTGATGTGTCACCTGAGTCGCAACCCACACCAGACCTGGCTGTCAGTGGTGACCAGGATGTTTGACAAAGCCATGGTGACTAACCTGCTGCTCCAGAGCCCGGTGAGCCATGGGGAAGGGTGCCAGCATCGGATGTGGTGCCGTCCCCAATCCCAGCAGAAACCTCCTGTTTCCCTCAGCCACCAAGGAGGAGAGCCAGCCAGTCCGAACTTCACACCTGCCAGTTAGTGCCCTCTAACTGTCCTTCAGCCAAGAAAGACATGCAGTCCACACAGAAGGGCGACAGAAGGACCAGCCTGCCCACCATTCCCCTGAGCTGCCAGAAGAAGGTGGAAATAATAAATAACATCCTCTTTTAATAATCTCATTTTTGACTAATTAAGAGGAAACAGGAAGCAATGAGACAGATATTAAAACAATAAAGCATCACTTTTATTGCCTAGACTGACATACAGGCCAGGGGTTTTCCTCATAGTTACAGCAACAATGGACCACCACAGGCACCCTTGGATGGAGGGCCTACTCCTATAAAATCTGTAGCAAACCAGGTGTGGTGACACAAGCCTATAATTCTAATATTGGAGAGACTAAGACTGGAGTATTGCAGGTTTGAGGCCTGCTTAGGCAATCGAATGAGACCCTGTTTCAAAAAAAAAAAAAAAAAAAGAAGAAGAAGAAGGGCTGAGGGTGTAGCTCAGCAGCTCCTGGGTTCAATCCCCAATACCACATACACATACTACACACACACACACACACACACACACACACACACACATGCACACACACATGCACACACACACACACACACACACACACCACTATGGCAGGAGGAGCCAAACCAAACCATATTTGTGCATTTTCTCTGTACAGCTCTATCTCAAGATAAATGGAAAATGAAATGACTATAAATCTTCTGCCTAGTTTCTCCTCCCAAAGTCAACTATCAACGGTTTCTCTTTCCTCTCTAAGGAAAGAGTAGAGACATGAATAAAGGTCGTGATGGATATCGCACCTTCTATGTGGAATGAGGCTCAGGATTGGGGAAAAGCAAGCATGAACTCCTGGCAGGTTGAGCAGGTTGAGCAGAAGCCTCTGAAGATTTGTCAGCATATGATCTGTCAAACAGCTTCCTACAACCCTTGCCATTTTATTCCAGTTTCTGTGAATAAAACACAAACTTGTTAAGGTGGATTTCAACATGATATGAGAACAGGCTACCATTTTCTACATAAAATGGCCTCAACAATTAGTTCTTCTGCATTCTTCTCTTGAACTAGAATACCCTGCACACAAGGAAGCACAGAAGTAAAGAATCCCCAAGGACAGACTTCATCCAATGGGAAAAGGTCATGAATTAGACACTTTGCCTGCTTGTCCTTTGGAAGTAAAAGATTAGTGCATTCTGCATGACTCTGTGAGGGTCTCCACTGGGATTAGGTTTAGTCACCCATAGTAGTGACCAGCTCAAAAGCACACCAATACAAGGAGCTCAGTTTCAATAATTGCTATTACAAGATAATTCAGTGTTCTCTCTCTCTCTCTCTCTCTCTCTCTCTCTCTCTCTCTCTCTCTCTCTCTCTCTCACTCACACAGAGACACAAATACACACACAGAGATGATAACTACATGTGATGACAGATGGGCGGATTAATTTGATTTGGGTAGTCATTGTAAACTATGCAATACATACAATGGATATATATATATATATTCATATTGTACACCCCAGATATATGCATTTTCATCAATTATACCCAATAAAGATACAAAATATTAAAGATAATTCAGAAATTATTTTGGAATCTGAGCTACCATTAAAAAATGAAAGTGTCACATTGAAAGTCATTAGAAGTCACTCTAATTTAGAATGGGAGAAGAAAGCTTCAAAAGGCCTGGATAGATCAGAGTCATTTAAAATTTTAGAAGTCCCTCGGAGTTAATAGCCAATGCTGATAGATTCTTTAATGTTCAAGGAGTTTTAGTATATCAATAATGATATCCCTAATGTCTAATTTATTTATCTAATGAAAGCATCAAATATGTAATAACCCTGTAAGCATTAAAAATTAACATTCCTCTAACTATCTATACTGCATTTTTATAATTAACAAAGCAACATTTCTCCAAACATTTGGACATTGACTACAAACTTATTTGAATTATCCTAAAGTTAAATTTAAATCACAAATCCCTATTATAATATCTTAATGTACAAATCGTTTAAACTTCTTAATAAATAAGCCAAACACAGACAAAATGACAATAATTTGAATTTATTATTTCACTTATGCTAAAGTCAGTCAAGCTTTCCTGGAATATAAAATCCACACATTCCTCAGGCCTCCTTTATCCTCTCCTCTTTTCCCTCATTTGATCCCTGCCATTATTCTTCCAGTCTCACACCTATTACCATGAAATTCTTTTTTTCCTATTTTCTTCCATATAATACTATGTCCATATATGAAGGCATTGCAAACAACATTACTAGCATGTACAAGAAAGGAGGTGGGGGTAGCCACACACCTATAATCCTAGCCTTTGGGAGGCTGAAACAGGAGGACTGTAGGTTCTTGGCCAGCCTCAGCAACTTCGTGAGGCCTTCCACTACTTAGCGGAACCCTGTTTCAGAATAAAAAGTAAAATGTGGCTGGGCATGATGGCACATGCTTGTAATCCCAGCATTCAGGAGGCTGTGACAGGAGGATCATGGTTCGCGAACAGCTTCAGCTACTTAGTGAAGGCCCTTTGCAACTCAGTGAGATCCTGTTTCAAAATAAAGAATAAAAAATTGGGCTGGAGGGTATAGCTCGGAGGTAGAATGCCCCTGGATTCCATCTCCGGTACTGCAAAAAATAAAATAAAATAAAATAAAATAAAATAAAATAAAATAATGTGTTTGGGGGTGTAGCTCAGAGGTAGAATTTCCCTGGGTTAAATCCCCAGTACCACACACAGAAAAAAGATTTTCAAACCACTAACAACTTCTACAGAAAATGCAATCAGGTGAGTAAATGTCATGGTTCCTGGTTTCCTAAGGAGGAAATAAAGAACTTCCTGATTTAGTTCAAGTAACTCACATCAACAAAATTGTAAAACACCCTTCAATTCAATAAACATGATTGAGCAATCTTTATGTGCACCCTCTCAGTTTCTGATAATGTTGCACATTCATTACCATGGTTTCTTTTTCTCTGTGTTGTAGCAGCTTCTCAGTGACCTACTGTGCAAAGACTTTGCTCCCTATGCCTCTGCTTAATTAGAACTGCTTTAAGGTGAAGAAAAAAAGGACTGTATGGAGCTTCTCCAACCCCATCAACCACAACTAATATTGGGAAACATACCCACCATCTTCAAGTCTTCTCCTAAATGCAAATACCCCCATTTTCTATGATTCCCACATACCCTGCACCAGCCATCATCCCATCTCTCACCCATTATATTCATTCTATGCTTTAAAAGATGGACATTATTATATGGATAAAAGCTAGAATAAAATACATATGTCCTTACATACATATAGGGGTATGTTTTGTGTATATAATTAGTCTTCTAATGTACTTTCTGTGGAAAACACTGCTCTTTGGCTTAGCCAATCCACTTCCACCCCCCTCCTCATTTGCTGCCTCCCATTAAAGCAGGTAAGAAAACTAAGTTCTTACTCAAAGGGTCAACAATGCAGTTGGGCCATGTGACTTTGTTCCAGGCAATATGATAGATGTTGCTAAGTCTATACGCAATTGAATCTCTACATTACAATATTCTTTTAGAAGAAGCCAGACTAAGGGAGCAATGGGAAAGTAATAATTTCTGTAGTACTGTAGAAGCACACTCTTTCACCTGTGGTGAGTCAGATGGGCCACAGTGAGAAGAGAATGCAGGTATATTCAACATCTCTAGGACTTGAGAGATAAGGGAATAACACTGATGAAGAGACTGAGAAGTGTTTGGATGTTGTACCAGTGCACCAACATAATAAAGGCAGGAATTCACAAATTCTGATTAGGCAACTCTTAACTCAAAACACTGTGAAAATGATGGGTCTATTATGGCAGTAGTGTGTGTGTGTGTGTGTGCGTGCGTGCGTGTGTGTGTGTGTGTTACTTGGGTTGAGGCCAGGGTGCTCTACCACTGAGCTACACCTCCAGCCCTTTTTATTTTTCTATTTTGAGATACAATCTTACTAATTTTCACAGTCTTGTCTTGAATTTACAATCCTCTTGCCTCAGTTTCCCCAGTAATTGGAATTACAGGTGTGCCCCACTACATCTGGCAGTATTTAAAGAGACCCTCATCTCCCATAAAGGGCAGACTATACTAAAATCAGTACATTGGTTATATTGGGAATATAATGTTACAAATAAGGCTGAATTTACAACCCATTGGCAAAATTCTGTAAGCCAAAGTCATGGTCTGGACAGAACAAAAGGGGAACTAAACTCTAGAATGAGAACAAGTTAGATAAAAACCTAACATGAAAATCTTCTGGTTTCCTTGCATAAAGGAAGCAATTCTTTCCTCTGTGGTAGAGGATCATAGCCTCACCTTACCTGAAGGCCATGGGAGGCCTCACTTGAAACAAATGCCCCTCAAGATGATATCTGACCTCTTCAGGATCTGTCCCACCTTTGCTCATGGCTTCTATAAAAGTGGTTCTCAAACTTTAATCTGTATCTGTATCACTTACAGGGCTTGTAAAGTCATAGATTACTAAGCAACAACCCTGAGATTTTCTGATTCAAAAGGTATAGGATGGGAATTGGGAGTCTGCATTCCTTTTACTTTTTCCTTTTTTTTCCTTTGTGTGTGTGTGTGGGGGGGGGTAGGGATGGAACCCAGGATTATTCTACCTTGGAACTCCTTAGCCCTACTTTTTTTTTTTTTTTGAAGCAGGGTTTCACTAAGTTGCTGAGGGCCTCACCAAATGGCTGAGGCTGCTCTTGAACCTGAAGTCCTCCTGTCTCACCTTCCTAAGTACTAGAATTACTGATGTGCACCCCTATGCCTGGCTCAAATTCCTAGGTGGTGCTTGTGACTCATAGACCATAATTTTAGGGTCAATGTTTCATTTTATTTTATTTTTTGCAGTGCTGGGTATTAAACCTGGGGGCATTCTACCTCCAAACTACACCCCAGCCCTATTTTTTATTCTTTATTTTGACAGAGAGTCTCACTGAGTTGCAAAGGGCCTCTCTAAGTAGCTGAGTCTGTCCACGAACCGCAAGCCTCCTGTCTCAGTCTCCCAAGTGCTGAGATTACCTTGCCCAGCCAGTGTCAATGTTTTAGAACAGTGATCAGGAACAACTCTCAATTCAGTTCAGACCCGGGCAGTATTATCTCTCCAATGAAAAAAGAAAAAAAAAAAAACCACAGGGCCTAATTTGTACTTAGATCATGACCAGGAATAGATCTGAGGGTATAAAGTAGGGGAGGGTTACACATAAAGCTGTTTGTTGATCTATAAACACTCTCCCGTGACTGGGCACACTGGAAATGAAAATACTTTGAGCCAATCTAACCCTGTGGCTGGAATAGTCCTTGAAACCTGGAGATGACGATGGGCTTTCCTAAGTCAGGCAGAGTTGCTAGAATTGCCTTAGCAGACTGTTAACATTGAGATTACAGACTCGTGTTAAAATAAATTTATCATATATGATCAGAGAGCCCACTAGCTATGTGCCGCAGGAGGGCCCCAAAGAAACTCTCATTAAAACACTTTAAAAAAGGGACCAGCACCACTGAATAGAGGTGGTGGTGTTTTAAGTCAGAATTAACAACAGGTCTCTGACTTAAATCTCAAGTCTCCTTTGAGACTTGGGCTTTATAGTTTTAATAGGGAAGATAAGATTTCAAAATGAAAGATACCCAGTGGTAGAATTTAACTTCCAGAGGTAAGATAGACATAGGCTGAAAAACTTATGTGATGCATAGGAGTCCTCAACTGCAGAGGCATACAGCAAGAACTAATGGATCTCAAGTTCCAAGAAGAAGGCTAGATGGAGAGAGAATATGGAAACTGCATTACCTACATAACAAAAAAATGAAACAGGGTGAGAAAAACAGAAGGTATCTGTCAGCCAGCACAATGAAAACTCATGATCCTTTATCCATTTTCCATAACTGAGGCAGCTCTCGGGCTCTGAGCCCTTTGTTCAAAGGCGACAGGGAGGTAAGTATAGCAGAAGACATAGTAAGTTTTCCAATCATACATAGTAAGTTTTCCAATCAACCTAAAACTGCGATCAGTGTCTGGTATCAGGCAAAAACAAAAGGTGACTCCGCTGCTGTTCATCATTATCAGTTACTACACTGACTGACATGGAATAGAGAGAGATGTGACTGAAGAAGCACCTGTTAGAACCTGCATGACTCATCAGAACCACAGATGGAAAAGAATTTAAATTATAGCAACCTTCCCAACGATGTGGAAACTTGACCCGTGGAGGTTTGAGATGCTCACATGAGCCAGCAACCTAGACAAGCAGAGGTGCTTATTATGGGTGAGGAAAAAGTAGAAAGCATAATAGAGGAACAAGAGAAAGAATTCAGTTTCCATCACAGCCTTAACTGCAGCAGTGGAGTCTTAGCTCCCTCCTTCCCACTGGCCTTCCTGCATTGCTTATTCTGAGTCTTCATATTGTTTTGTTTTTTTCAAAGCTGTGACCAGAGCCACAGATTTACTGAATCAGTGACAGTCCAGGGTAACTCATCGTGGGTCATGAGGGCATCTAAGCAATGCCAGGAGTGGACTGTGCCGGACGCGGTCGATGCCCCAGCCGTATCCTCTCAGCCTGACCATCTGTTCACACCAGCCTGGCTCCCAACTGCAGCACCTGCATCTCTTTGCCTGATGACTTTCCCTGGCCACCAAAGCCTGCTCTGCCTCCACACAGAGCAGACAGGGAGCTCTTGAAAATGAATGCTTTACAAGATCAACCCTCGATCAAGGTAGGCATGATACATAAACACCTCATTTCTCTCCTACCTCTGATGGGATAAGCCAGAGACTACCTCTATGTTGCTCCAGTAGAGGTAGTATTGATTTTCTTTCCTTCTTGAGATCACTCCCCACTCCTTTACCAGTATTTTCAAAGATCCTTTCCCAGATATGCTATTTTTACTAAAATGTTGGTTTCTAGGGAAGAATAAGTATGATGATACACAAGTAAGCAGAAAAGGTAGTAAAAACTTTCTTCCTTTTCTTATTTAGGATTCTGGCATATCACTGCAATTGCACATCATCAACAAAGGATGTTCAGTGGAGATTACAACCCATAGTGTGCCTGTTAGACACAAAGAAAGAACCAGAAGGGCACCCTTTGAGTCTCTTGTGAAGCTTGTAAGAGATTTGGAAGTTATCCTGTGAAAGTGAGCTTAGAGCCAAAAGGCCCATTGGGGGAATTAGAAATGAGGTGAGATCCATTGCTGAAGCTACAAGGACGGGCAGCAACGGCAAGACTTAAGATGGGTCCAGGTCTGCAAGGGGAGCATCATTCTGCCATGACCATGCCAAGAGAGTTGACCATACATTGCATTCCAGAGAAACTGAATGAATTGACAACAAGGAGCATTGTCCAGGAACCAAGAAGAATCAAGAAAAGCCCCATGGAGATCAATCCTCACTTCTCCTATAACTACAAGTTTTCTGTAGAGTAGTGTGTGTGTGTGTGTGTGTGTGTGTGTGTGTGTGTGTGTGGTGCTGGGGATGGAACCCAGAGGCTTTCTACTTCCGAGCTACATTCCCAGACCTTTTTTCTATTTTATTTGGAAACAGGGTCTTACTAAACTGCTAAGTGTCTCACTAAACAGCTGAGGCTGGCTTCAAACCTGCGCGATCCTCCTGTCTCAGCCTCCCAAGTACTGGGATTACAAGTGTGCGCCACCACCACACCTGCCTGACAACAAGTTTTATTGAGTCTAGATGTCATTTTACAAATAAGAAAGGAAACGAGTCCTCACTGGAAGCTTAACTTTGAAATCTGCGAATGGTTACATAAAATTGAATCGCTTTAAGTAAGAATAGATGGAGATAATGGTAAATAGAAAGTCTGCCACTGCGTAGCCCATACCACACATCAAAGAAGTCTTCTGTGAATTTCACTCCCACTCCATACAGAATTCATGTCTTCAAAGAATAACTGAATTTATACTTTCTCTCACTTGTTAATAAAATCTTTATGATAATCTGTTTCTTTATGCAAGCTCTAACAGACATCAAGAAGGATACATATACCTTATACTTTCCAGACATGTGGAGAAAGGTAAGAACACTGTCACAGCCTGCTGTGCAGACAAGAGAGCCAGTTGGATCTGGTTGGCTGCACTGACCTGAGACCAGAAAGGAGGGGGGCCATGTCTGAAGGATTTTGGACCTCAGGGAACATGAAATCTGGCCAAGTAGTAAATAGCAACCTTCTTTGTCCTTTTTCCTTCTCTCAAGAAACTCTTCCTCTGACTCACTTCTCCATCTGCCCTGTGTCTTTACAATTTAGCCACTCTGAACCAAAATGTTATTAAGAAAGATAATTCTGTCAGGCGTGGTGGTACACATCTGTGATCCCAGCACTTGAGAGGCCAAGACAGGACGATAGCATGTTCAAAATCAGCCTCAGCAATGTAACAAGACCCTGTCTCAAAAATAAAAAAATAAATAAAATAGAGCTATAGTGTATCTTAGAGGTAGAGAGCCTCTCAGTTCAACCTCCAGTATAAGGAAGAAGAAAAAAAGAAAGAAGAACGAAAGAAAGAAAAAAATTAGATTAAGCACACACACACACACACACACACACACACAAATGAAAATTCCATGTAAAGTGAATCTTCAGAAGTATACTAAAATCATTTTTTAAAAACTATAAAATGGATCCTAATATAAAAACTGGAAAAAAAGAAATGTGGTATTACTTGCTCTCACAACTGTTAGACTGAGCTCCAAATCCACTTTGATATCAAACTCCATGCTTTAAGGCATGGCTTTATAGAGTGATTTGCAAAGTGCTATACAAACAAGGCACAGTTATTGGAAATCTAAAATAGGAAGAACAGTACCTTGTATAAAATTTCCTTTACAGACTCAACCTTGTAATTAGCAAGGGGAAGTGGAAAAGTGAGGATTAGCCCTTCTGTTTGGCTGGGCAGTAGAGAAATGCTGGTACTATGGGAATCAGGGTTATCACTAAGTCCTCTGCCAGGGACGGAAGCACAAAAAGTAGTTAACACTCAGGTGTGCTACCAGATGGGGTTGGGTTTTCATCCTGGCTCTGCCACCTGCTACTGGTGCCATCTCAAGCAACTTAGCTAACCTTTCTGAGAATTAACTAAATGTTGCGCAGATTAACTGAGATCATGTGAAGTTTTAAGAACAGCAAAGGTGCCCAATAATTATTATTCTCACCCCACTCAAACCTACTTCCAACATCTAGAAGGGAAAGAAGTGGAATTTAATGGGAATAAGACTAAATATGCAAAATAGAAAGGTTGAGACCCAAGAAAAGGTACAGAAAATGCTTTGCCAAAAATATCTGGAATTTTTTTAGCTGATGTATTCTAATAAATACATCAGAGTAAATTTTATATCTGGTCTGGGCAGCCAAGTATTCACATCATTGTGACACCTAACAGGCTATCTCCAGCCTCCCCAAAACCCTCTGAAGCCCATCTGAAATTATGTCCAAACGAGGACATCAGCTAAAATGATTGTCCCTAGGCCCTTGCCCAGAGGTACTGATACAAAATGTTCTACTTCATTTTGACAAAAGAGTTTTAATAGCTTTGTCTCCATTTCTCACTCCTACTATTAGTTTTCTTGTTTCTCTTCTTCCTGTCAGAAGCAGTATTACTTTGAGACAAAAAACAAAAACAAGAATCTGACTACTTTTCTTTTCTTTTCTTTTTCTTTTTCTTTTTTCTTTCTTTCTTTCTTTTTTTTTTTTTTTTTTTTTTTTTTTTGGTGGTACTGGGAGTAGAACCCAGAGGCTTTCTACCTCTGGGCTATACTCCCAGACCTTTTTTATATTTTATTTGGAAACAGGGTCTCTCTAAGTTGCTGAGAGCCTCACTAAGTAGCTGAGGCTGGTTTCGAACCCGTGCGATCCTCCTGTCTCAGCTTTCCCAAGTGCGGGGATTACAAGTGTGTGCCACCATGTCCGGGATGACTAGTTTTCAACAGAACTTTAAATTCCACAGAGCCCACAGAGTTAAAGGGAGGGGCTTATTTTGAACAGCAAAAACAAAAAATATAACATGGGATTTAGGAAGATCCAGATAATCCCCTATTTTCCACCTACCCCTGGTCCCATGAGTAGATGGAGCTTGCCCAGCGGAAAGAGAAAGAGCCCTACAGAGAACAGAATTCAGTGTGAATGTGAAATTCCTGGCCAGCCCAAATCAGGAAGCTCCAATGCAGGCCTCTGGATCTAAGGTTCAACCTCAGGAAAAACAAGTGGAATAGAACTCTGAACTTGAATAAACTTAGCCCTACAATGACAATATAATCCAATACTTCCTCGACTTAAATGAATGTCTATAGATTATTTTCTGTGTCATCAAGAGGGAACAGTAGTTCTGGGCAGAAATTCAATTCAATTATATAAAATCTTTATTGAAGTTATCTTTTTTTTTTTTTTTTTTGGTGGTACTGGAGGTGGAACCCAGGGGCCTTCTTAAGCCAGCAAGGCTGCCTTCACACCTGCGTGCGATCCTCCTGTCTCTGCCTCCCAAGCATGGGGATTACAAGCATGCGCCACCATGCCCAGCTGAAGTTATCTTTTTTCACGTGTTTTGGAAATTGTACGACCTACTACCACTAAAATCTCCCCAAGTGATTTTTATGCAGGAATCCTGAAAAACACACTCTGCAAAGCACTGTGAATTCTACTGAGTAGTTCTAGAGCCTCCTCAGCACAGAATTTGAGCCTGTCTTGCAAAGTTAGGGCAACAATAATACCCACTCCCAAGTGTTAGGGAAAAGATTTGAGATTATGCCTGCTTCTTGGCACAAAATATCATTTCTCACCCTTTCTTGATATTTTCTTCCACATTGAAAGACCACAATTAGTGTAACTACTGGCTTCTTTTACACAACTTTACTCCAACTGTTTCAGGAATTGGAATGAATTACCTGATTGGTAGGTTTGGAAAGACTAAACAAAAGTACTGAAAGCTGAGCTTCTCCCTGTTTCCTCCTGGGGAGAAGCCAGTGCCCATTATTTCTAAAGGCCATGGTCCCCAGAGTGAAGCTTCCCTGATTTGGCTTTACTTGTGTGTGAGTAATTTCATTCACTTGTGTTCAGCTAGCTGGCTCATTTAGCACTTGTCCCAACTAATTTTACTTCTCTAGAAAGCAAAGATGCCCTATATCTGCCATCCTTTCATATTATGTATCATAATATCCATGTATCATACATATTATATGTTTGTTTTTTAAAATTAACTGGTTAAGAAGACTGTAATAATTAGTTCCTAGTGAATCCCAGTACTTGTTTTAGATGAGATAAGTAATATCTATACAAGTTACCACAAATATCTTGGTTTTATATGTTCTTTGATCCAGAAATTGCACCAAAGAAACTTTTAAACTAGTGTAAAAACACGTATGTATAATATTTTATAATATGCTTCTCTCTCTCTGCCTCCCAACCTCTGCACTGCCCCAGATGAAGCCTAGCCAGATCCCAGTCACAGCTGGATCCTGAGCCCAAGCCACAGAGACTTGGAAACATGAAGGCCTGATCCAGTGTGTGCTTTGCTGACACCCTCCACCAACGGCTGCCCGGCATCTGTAGGACTGGACCCAAGCCTCTAAGGCTTAGACAGCATTCTTACAAAAGCCAGAAAACACCACAACTGTAAAAAGAACAAAGGCAGCAGAAAAAGAAGGCTAGAAGACCAATCAGAGAGCAGAGAAGAGGCCCACCCACCTCGAGGCCATGGACACCACACTGGTGCTATCTTGCCTCACTGCACCCGACTCCAGAGACAACCAAGGACCTGAAGTAAGTGGTTGACTTCCCAGTAGTTGAATTTTATTTGTTCCAGCTACTGAGATGTGCTGCGTGCCACAGTTGCCATTTTGAACCAATCTAGGGCTCCATCAACAAATGAATGGATTGCAAAATTATGGGAAATACACACAATGGAATTCTATTCAGCTATAAAGAAGAACAAAATCATGCCATTCGCAAGAAGATGGAAATATCTGGAGAACATTATGTTAAATTAGATCAGCCAGGCACAGAAAGAGAAGGGACGTAAGTTTTCTCTAATATGCCCAAACTAGGGAGCACTGGAGATACCAGAGGAACTCCAGATAATGGAGGGGAAATCTCAGCAAAGCTAGAATGCAAGGATAGGAGAAGAAGAAGGCTGAGGTTGATTAATGGAGGAGCTACATCCAAATATGTGTAAAAGTATGAATATAGCATGGTTAACCTGGACACTCATTGTTGGGAGAGGGAAGGGGAACTGGAGGGCGGGGCCAAGCACAGTCTATATGTATATCATTTTCAATATGTTCCACATACAAATTTAAAAAAAAAATGAGACATATATCTCTGTGTCTTTTCAGACCATAATGGAATGAAACTAGAAATCAACTCTAAGAAGACCCAGAGAAACTACATAAACATGGAGACTGAACACCACACTGCTGAATGAAGAATGGGTCATACAAGAAACAAGGGGTGAAATAAAGAAATTTCTAGAAACAAACAAAAATAGAGATACTATATATATCAAGACATCTGGGACACTTTGAAGGCAATATTTAGGGGAAATTTGTAACACCAAGTGCCCACATAAAAAGAACAGAAAATCACCAAATAAATAACCTAATGGCATACCTCAAAGCCCTTGAAAAACAGAAACAGTATAGCCCCAAAGCCAGTAGATGGTAGAAAATTATTAAAATCAGAGCAAAAATCAATGAAATAGAGAATAAAAAAATACAGAAAATCAACAAAACCAAAAGCTGATTCCTTGAAAAAATTAACAAGATAAACCACTAACCAACCTAACCAAAAATGAGAGAATCAACCCAAATTATTAAGATAAGAGATAAAAAATGAGATATCACTACTGACAGTATTGAAATACAGAGGATTATCATAAATTACTTTGAAAAGCTATCCTCCCAAAAAATGAAAAATCTGGAGGAAATTGACAACTTTCTAGATAAATACAACCTGCCTAAACTGAGTCAAGAACATATAGAAAATTTACACCAAGCAATAGCAATCAAAGAGATTAAAACAGCAATAAAGCCAGCCTCAGCTACTGAGTGAGGCTCTCAGAAACTTAGTGACACCCTGTTTACAAATAAAATATAAAATAGATCTGGGAGGATAGCCCAGAGATAGAAAAGTCCCTGGGTTCCACCCCTAGTACCACCAAAAAAAAAAAAAAAATCAAAAAACAATATGATTTGCATTCACATCCAGAAATAAGAAATTTTCAGGATTAAATCAAACCAAAAAATATGTAAGTCTTATATGCAGAAAATACAAAACACCACTGAGAGATTTTTATATACCTAAATAATTGAAAAAAATTCCATATTCATGAACTGGAAGTTCAATATTGTTCATATGCAATTCTTCATAAATTCTACATATTCAATTCAACCTCTAGCTGCCTTCTCTGTTTAAATTGATAAACTCCCTAATTCTAATACTTATGTGTACATGTAAATGATCTTATATAATTAAAAATTTTTTTTAAAAGTATTCTCTTGAAAACACCATTTTATTTCAAAATTTTACATAAATTTACACTAAGATACATTGGTATAATTGTAAAGATATATATCAGTGTAAAGCAATAGAGCCCAGAAATATAAATGCACATGAAAAATCAATTGATTGTCAACAACAATGCTAAATCAGTAACTTTCAACTAGGGACTGTTTTGCCCCTCAGGAGACATTTGGCAATGTTTGGAGACAATTTTGTTTGTCTGAAGAAGGAGGTATTATTGACATCTAGTTAATAAAGCGTAATTCAGATAGTCATTATTGATGTATAAAAACTCAATAGTTTTTTAAATTTTTTTTTCAAAAGTAATTTTCTATCTTTTATACATTCAGAGGCAAAAGGCAGCGAAACAGCTTTACTCTTGGTCATGGGATTTGCTCAAAATATCTCTCTGAGCCGGGCATGGTTGCGCATGCTTGTAATCCCAGCATTCGGGAGGCTGAGACCGGGGGATCGTGGTTTATGGACAGCCTCAGCTATTCAGTGAGACCCTCTGCAACTTAATGAGACCCTGTTTCAAAATAAAGAATAAAACATAGGGCAGGGAGTGTAGCTCAGAGGTCGAATGCCCCTGGGTTCCATCCCCAGAACAGAAAAAACAAACAAACAAACAAACAAAACAAAACAAAACAAAAAACAAAACAAAACAAAAAAACCTCACTGAACTGGAAAGCTTGAGCCAAGAGGTTGCCCTTTAAAAACACATCTCATAAATAGGGCCTCTCTGTATTCATTAACAATCTGCAACAGATAAGCCTAAAATTTCAAAGGACAAACACAAATAAAGTTTATTTCTAACTCCAAGCATGGTGGCACACACCTGTAACTCCTATGCTTGGGAGGCTGAGACAAGAGAATCAGAGGTTTGAGGTCAGTGTGCAGTAACTTAGTGAGATCCTGTTTCAAAATAAAAAGGGCTGGGGCTGTATTTGAAGAGAGAGGGCCCCTGGTCTCAACCCCTTGTTCTACAAAAAATATATATAAAAAAATTGGGCCAGGCAGGGCTTTGTTTGTACAACTAATCAGGCATAGTGCTAACAAGGTTTTAGCTACCTTCCACTGGGACTTTCTAGCCAATCGTACACCTGGATGCATAGTCAGCAGCCTAGCAAAGAGAAAGAGTAGAAAACAACATGGAATAATTTTATGGTGTGATAAAAGAAATAAGGTCTATCACTTCTGTGTATTGTTCACTGAGCAAAACTCAATCTCACGGGTTCACTTTGATACCATGAGAACTGGGAAATGACAGCCTGTGGGTAGACGGCTGCTTCTCAGCAACGGCTCTGCTCTACACCATGGGAAGCACATCAGTCCAGCCAAGTCACAAACACCAAACTCACACCACATAGCCAATGAGAACTTGGTACAAGTAATTATTCACAGGGGAATAGAAGATCTGGGGGGAAAAGGCAAAAATGAAGCAACCCTGAGATTAGTGACTGCAAAAAAGGGCACCCCCCAGCACACACACCAGCCCGGACACTGAGGGAACAAGGGAAGGATGCAGTGACTGGGATACGGGAGTTCGAACTGCCTGTTAAACCTGGAAATGTATTTGATCTGTCCAACAGATGTTGGATTCACAAGGAGACTGTGAATCCTGTGGACCTCACCCACAGAATATAAAGAGAAATATCTTGGTTTTTCCTTCCTGATGACTTTGATTCCTTGCCTACAGCATGTGATGGTAGGGAACAGAAGGCCGAGTTTGGTTGAGTTTAGACAGAAATCAGCTGGTAAGGATTGGGAGCCCACATCTATAGATTGGAGCAGCAACAAGCAACTGATCAGCATGGAAAGGAGCATGGGTCTCTACTGGACAACTAGGCACATTTCTTATATAAAATCAAATAGGTAACAGTTATGTAGACCTGGTAAATATAATCCCTTTATCACAGTAGAAAAAGGATAGTACAGTCAAGCATTCATTTAACCAATGAATGACTCGTCCATTCTTCTCTCTCTCTCTCTCTCTCTCTCTCTCTCTCTCTCTCTCTCTCTCTCTCTCTCTCTCTCTCTTTGGCTAGGAATGCTTTTTTCTAAATGTAACAAAAGCAGAGACAAATTTGCAAATAAGCTAATGAATATTAAGCTTAACAAATCCTCATTTACATGAGCCCCCTCCAAGCACCACTGAATGGTGTTGAAAATATATTCACCTAATCAAATGTTTTTGTTAAGTTTTTGTGAAAATTATATTTTAAATACAGTTGATTAAGACTTCTGTATCTTATCTTTCTACTCTGAACCTTCAAAGAAATGTCCCTGGTTGATCTTGGTCATGATGTGTTTGGAATCTGGTTAAGAAAAGGCTAATAGGAATGGTTTTAGATTTCTTTAGGGAAATGTATTTATGTTTGCAGTCACTGCCATGTTAGTGTATCCCTCTATAGGAATATTTCCCATTATTCCACACCTCAGTGTGCTGACTTACTTGAGTTTGAGACATGAAAGCATAAAGCTAGAGGTTGTAGCAAGAAATGAGAGTATCCCCCAGAACTTGATACCACAAGTAAAGGATAGTGGAAGAAAAATAAAGTTCAAAAGGCAATGACCAAGAAGCTAGTCTGTAAGAAACTCTAAATATCAGCTATGTATAACTCTAAACAAAAGAATCATTTCCCAGCAATAGTTAAAATGCAAATTATCCTCATTGATAAATGATTAATAATGCAAGTTATTCAATTATTAATTCACCATATCTCTTGTTTATTTGAATAAAATTGTACTTCACACAATATATAAGAATCTATATATTGAAAAACACAAATCTCTAATGGTAAAATAAATAGTGTGACTAAGTAGAGTTAGAAATGATGTTTATGTATCTAATGTCAAAAGTAAAAAATAAATTTCAATTAGCTATGCCAAAGAAATATTATATACCCTTTATTTAAAATTATCCCACATAATTTTGTCATAAAAGAGGAAACCAAAGTGTATGCAACAAAAAATGAATAAAATAGTATAGAGATGTCAGCACTGATTTTAAAAAATCATTTTTGTTAAAACATCATTTTTGTAGCTGGGTGTGATAGCAGAAGCCTATAATCCTAGTACTTGGGAAGCTGCAACATAAGGATTATAAATTCAAGGAGAGCCTCAGCAACTTAGTGAAAAACCCTGTTTCAAAATTAAAAAATAAAATAGGACTATGGTTGAAGTTTGGAGGTAGAATGCCTCTGAGTTCAATCCCCAGAAACACACACACACACACACACGTTTGTTAATTATATTTTCTGGACTTTGTGATGTTTGTAATACTTGTCATTTATTAATTTTTTAAGTTTTTGTAATGTCTTTTCTCCTAAATAAATATTCAATACTGTACTTAATTTTCTATTCATTCTATATGTTTGTTTCTTTTTTATGCTTTTATTGGTGTATTATAATCATATATCATAATGAGGTTCAAAGTCATCCAAACAAACATGCACACAGGCTTTGACATATTTCTCTGTATTCTTGTTCTTAATGAAAATCTCCAAAATTCTACAAGCTTCAGACCTCAGAGAACCTGGATCCTTCCCAAACATGAATTTAGGGTCTACTTAAATAATGACTTATTGTGTATCACGGAAACATGAAGCACATTAGGAGACAATTAGATTTATTAGTGCAACATTCTGCATGCTTTCTTCCAACAGAATAGGTCTGAATTACCAATGAGATCATTGATGGAAAAGCACTCTGAAAAGTAATGCGCACGATATCAATATTAACTACCGTCTTTAGTATCCTTTTAAATTCAAGCATCTGGAGCTCTCAACGTTTGTTTGATAACTATTTAGTGATCTTCCACTAAGTGCATGGCACTCCTGGGGCTGGAGAGGATCTAAAGACGAAATACATTCCAACTTGCCATCAGGGAGACTCCAGCATGAGAATACTGCACTGACCATAAATTTAAGATAAAAACTCTGTTAGTGAATTTCAAAGTTGTTTTTATTACAATGTGCAGTTTAAAGTATAGGTAAAGATCGTAGTCCAATGTGTACACAAACACACACACACATACACACACACACACACACACACACACAGAGGCAACTCACTCATACACACACTAAAACAAAGTTTTCTCAAAAGTTAACACGTATGGGTACTGCATGCTATTCTCACAGTTTTATCCTGTTAGACTTCATTTTGTAAAATGCTGGTCATAACCCTGGGTCGATTTCATTGCCTCCTAATAGTTCACAATCTACCATTTGGAAAACACCATTCTATGTAATTATATTCTCCTACAGGATGTAGACTAAAAATGCCATGAATATAAAGTGAATGAATCTCCACTAGCGCTAATAAAATTTTAACTCTATTGGGTGAAAAAAGTCATTGAAATCCTAACAGACTCCTTCTCCCAAGTAATTATATATATTTTATTAGATTTGAAGAAATCAGCTGTCCTTCCATAGATATACAC
Organism: Muscardinus avellanarius; assembly: GCF_963383645.1. Taxonomy (NCBI): domain Eukaryota; kingdom Metazoa; phylum Chordata; class Mammalia; order Rodentia; family Gliridae; genus Muscardinus; species Muscardinus avellanarius. The sequence goes on along the minus strand of NC_137791.1, from coordinate 73,467,071 downwards.
ACTCACACCCCTCTACTCTCTGTATCTGTATGCTAAGTGTGATTGTTTTTGTAGTGACACCTGCGTCGAAAGCTCCCTGCAGGGACTCACAGGAGTCTGAGTGAAGGGGTTATTTTAGTGGTTCTTTACCATCCGAGAATTGCATTGAGCCACAGAGCTTTATGA